>NW_028258704.1:7500-55092 GCF_982586985.1 Callionymus lyra
TTTTACCTATTCAAAACTCCTAAATTTTTTTTTTTTTTTTACCTCTTCAAAACTCCAACTTTTTTTTTTTTTACCTCTTCAAAACTCCAAATTTTTTTTTTTTTTTTTACCTCTTCAAAACTCATTTTTTTTAATTTTTTTTTACCTCTTCAAAACTCCAAATTTTTTTTTTTTTTTTACCTCTTCAAAACTCCAAATTTTTTTTTTTTTTTACCTCTTCAAAACTCAATTTCTTTTTTTTTTTACCTCTTCAAAACTCCAACATTGATTTTTTGTTCCTTTTTTTACCTCTTCAAAACTCCACAATTTTTTTTTTTTTTTTTTTACCTCTTCAAAACTCCAACATTTTTTTTTTTTTACCTCTTCAAACCTCCAACTTTTTTTTATTTCTTTTTACCTCTTCAAAACTCCTAAATATTTTTTTTTTTTTTTTTACCTCTTCAAAACTCCAACTTTTTTTTTTTACCTCTTCAAAACTCCACATTTTTTTTTTTTTTTACCTCTTCAAAACTCAATTTTTTTTAATTTTTTTTTTACCTCTTCAAAACTCCAACATTGATTTTTTGTTCCTTTTTTTACCTCTTCAAAACTCCAATTTTTTTTTTTTTTTTTTTACCTCTTCAAAACTCAATTTTTTTTTTTTTTTTTTACCTCTTCAAAACTCCAACTTTTTTTTTTTTTTTTACCTCTTCAAAACTCCAACTTTTTATTTTTTTTTACCTCTTCAAAACTCAATTTTTTTAAATTTTTTTTTTACCTCTTCAAAACTCCAACTTTTTTTTTTTTTTTTTTTACCTCTTCAAAACTCCACAATTTTTTTTTTTTTTTTTTTTTACCTCTTCAGAACTCCAACTTTTTATATATTTTTACCTCTTCAAAACTCAATTTTTTTTAAATTTTTTTTTTACCTCTTCAAAACTCCAACTTTTTTTTTTTTTTTTTTTACCTCTTCAAAACTCCAACTTTTTTTTTTTTTACCTCTTCAAAACTCCAACTTTTTTTTTTTTTTTTTTTACCTCTTCAAAACTCCAACATTGATTTTTTGTTCCTTTTTTTACCTCTTCAAAACTCCAACTTTTTTTTTTTTTTTTTTACCTCTTCAAAACTCCAACATTGATTTTTTGTTCCTTTTTTTACCTCTTCAAAACTCAATTTTTTTTTTTTTTTTACCTCTTCAAAACTCCAACTTTTTTTTTTTTTTTACCTCTTCAAAACTCCACAATTTTATTTTTTTTTTTTTTTTACCTCTTCAAAACTCCAACATTGATTTTTTGTTCCTTTTTTTACCTCTTCAAAACTCCAACTTTTTTTTTTTTTTTTTTTACCTCTTCAGAACTCCAACTTTTTATTTATTTTTACCTCTTCAAAACTCAATTTTTTTTTAATTTTTTTTTTACCTCTTCAAAACTCCAACTTTTTTTTTTTTTTTTTTACCTCTTCAAAACTCCAACTTTTTTTTTTTTTACCTCTTCAAAATTCCAACTTTTTTTTTTTTTTTTTTTACCTCTTCAAAACTCCAACATTGATTTTTTGTTCCTTTTTTTACCTCTTCAAAACTCCAACTTTTTTTTTTTTTTTTTTACCTCTTCAAAACTCCAACATTGATTTTTTGTTCCTTTTTTTACCTCTTCAAAACTCAATTTTTTTTTTTTTTTTTACCTCTTCAAAACTCCAACTTTTTTTTTTTTTTACCTCTTCAAAACTCCACAATTTTTTTTTTTTTTTTTTTTTACCTCTTCAAAACTCCAACATTGATTTTTTGTTCCTTTTTTTACCTCTTCAAAACTCCAACTTTTTTTTTTTTTTTTTACCTCTTCAAAACTCCAATTTTTTATTTTTTTTTTACCTCTTCAAAACTCCAATTTTTTTATTTTTTTTTTTTACCTCTTCAAAACTCCAATTTTTTTTTTTTTTACCTCTTCAAAACTCCAATTTTTTTATTTTTTTACCTCTTCAAAACTCCAACATTGATTTTTTGTTCCTTTTTTTACCTCTTCAAAACTCCAAATTTTTTTTTTTTTTTACCTCTTCAAAACTCCACATTTTTTTTATTTTTTTACCTCTTCAAAACTCCACAATTTTTTTTTTTTTTTACCTATTCAAAACTCCTAAATTTTTTTTTTTTTTTTACCTCTTCAAAACTCCAACTTTTTTTTTTTTTTACCTCTTCAAAACTCCAACATTGATTTTTTGTTCCTTTTTTTACCTCTTCAAAACTCCAAATTTTTTTTTTTTTTTTTTTTTACCTCTTCAAAACTCAATTTTTTTTTTTTTTTTTACCTCTTCAAAACTCCAACTTTTTTTTTTTTTTTTACCTCTTCAAAACTCCAACATTTTTTTTTTTTTACCTCTTCAAAACTCCACAATTTTTTTTTTTTTTTTTTTTTTACCTCTTCAAAACTCCAACATTGATTATTTGTTCCTTTTTTTACCTCTTCAAAACTCCAACTTTTTTTTTTTTTTACCTCTTCAAAACTCCAACATTGATTTTTTGTTCCTTTTTTTTACCTCTTCAAAACTCCAAATTTTTTTTTTTTTTTTTTTTTACCTCTTCAAAACTCAATTTTTTTATTTTTTTTTTACCTCTTCAAAACTCCACAATTTTTTTTTTTTTTTTTTTTTACCTCTTCAAAACTCCAACTTTTTTTTTTTTTTACCTCTTCAAAACTCCAACTTTTTTTTTTTTTTTACCTCTTCAAAACTCTACAATTTTTTTTTTTTTTTTTTTTTTACCTCTTCAAAACTCCAACATTGATTTTTTGTTCCTTTTTTTACCTCTTCAAAACTCCAACATTGATTTTTTGTTCCTTTTTTTTACCTCTTCAAAACTCCAAATTTTTTTATTTTTTTTTTTTACCTCTTCAAAACTCAATTTTTTTTTTTTTTTTTTTACCTCTTCAAAACTCCACAATTTTTTTTTTTTTTTTTTTTTTACCTCTTCAAAACTCCAACTTTTTTTTTTTTTACCTCTTCAAAACTCCAACTTTTTTTTTTTTTTACCTCTTCAAAACTCTACAATTTTTTTTTTTTTTTTTTTTTTACCTCTTCAAAACTCCAACATTGATTTTTTGTTCCTTTTTTTACCTCTTCAAAACTCCAACTTTTTTTTTTTTTTACCTCTTCAAAACTCAATTTTTTTTAATTTTTTTTTTACCTCTTCAAAACTCCAACATTGATTTTTTGTTCCTTTTTTTTACCTCTTCAAAACTCCAATATTTTTTTTACCTCTTCAAAACTCCACAATTTTTTTTTTTTTTTTACCTCTTCAAAACTCCACAATTTTTTTTTTTTTTTTTACCTCTTCAAAACTCCAATTTTTTTATTTTTTTTTTTACCTCTTCAAAACTCCAATTTTTTTTTTTTTTACCTCTTCAAAACTCCTAAATTTTTTTTTTTTTTACCTCTTCAAAACTCCACATTTTTTTTTTTTTTTTACCTCTTCAAAACTCCACAATTTTTTTTTTTTTTTACCTCTTCAAAACTCCAACATTGATTTTTTGTTCCTTTTTTTACCTCTTCAAAACTCCAAATTTTTTTTTTTTTTTTTTTTACCTCTTCAAAACTCAATTTTTTTTTTTTTTTTTACCTCTTCAAAACTCCAACTTTTTTTTTTTTTTTACCTCTTCAAAACTCCAACATTTTTTTTTTTTTACCTCTTCAAAACTCCACAATTTTTTTTTTTTTTTTTTTTTTACCTCTTCAAAACTCCAACATTGATTATTTGTTCCTTTTTTTACCTCTTCAAAACTCCAACTTTTTTTTTTTTTTACCTCTTCAAAACTCCAACATTGATTTTTTGTTCCTTTTTTTTACCTCTTCAAAACTCCAAATTTTTTTTTTTTTTTTTTTTTACCTCTTCAAAACTCAATTTTTTTATTTTTTTTTTACCTCTTCAAAACTCCACAATTTTTTTTTTTTTTTTTACCTCTTCAAAACTCCAATTTTTTTATTTTTTTTTTTACCTCTTCAAAACTCCAATTTTTTTTTTTTTTACCTCTTCAAAACTCCTAAATTTTTTTTTTTTTTTACCTCTTCAAAACTCCACATTTTTTTTTTTTTTTTACCTCTTCAAAACTCCACAATTTTTTTTTTTTTTTTACCTCTTCAAAACTCCAACATTGATTTTTTGTTCCTTTTTTTACCTCTTCAAAACTCCAAATTTTTTTTTTTTTTTTTTTTTACCTCTTCAAAACTCAATTTTTTTTTTTTTTTTTTACCTCTTCAAAACTCCAACTTTTTTTTTTTTTTTACCTCTTCAAAACTCCAACATTTTTTTTTTTTTACCTCTTCAAAACTCCACAATTTTTTTTTTTTTTTTTTTTTTTACCTCTTCAAAACTCCAACATTGATTATTTGTTCCTTTTTTTACCTCTTCAAAACTCCAACTTTTTTTTTTTTTTACCTCTTCAAAACTCCAACATTGATTTTTTGTTCCTTTTTTTTACCTCTTCAAAACTCCAAATTTTTTTTTTTTTTTTTTTTTACCTCTTCAAAACTCAATTTTTTTATTTTTTTTTTACCTCTTCAAAACTCCACAATTTTTTTTTTTTTTTTTTTTTACCTCTTCAAAACTCCAACTTTTTTTTTTTTTTACCTCTTCAAAACTCCAACTTTTTTTTTTTTTTTTACCTCTTCAAAACTCCAACATTGATTTTTTGTTCCTTTTTTTACCTCTTCAAAACTCCAACATTGATTTTTTGTTCCTTTTTTTACCTCTTCAAAACTCCAACATTGATTTTTTGTTCCTTTTTTTTACCTCTTCAAAACTCCAAATTTTTTTTTTTTTTTTTTTTACCTCTTCAAAACTCAATTTTTTTTATTTTTTTTTTACCTCTTCAAAACTCCACAATTTTTTTTTTTTTTTTTTTTACCTCTTCAAAACTCCAACTTTTTTTTTTTTTTACCTCTTCAAAACTCCAACTTTTTTTTTTTTTTACCTCTTCAAAACTCTACAATTTTTTTTTTTTTTTTTTTTTTACCTCTTCAAAACTCCAACTTTTTTTTTTTTTACCTCTTCAAAACTCTACAATTTTTTTTTTTTTTTTTTTTTACCTCTTCAAAACTCCAACATTGATTTTTTGTTCCTTTTTTTACCTCTTCAAAACTCCAACTTTTTTTTTTTTTTTACCTCTTCAAAACTCAATTTTTTTTTATTTTTTTTTTACCTCTTCAAAACTCCAACATTGATTTTTTGTTCCTTTTTTTTACCTCTTCAAAACTCCAATATTTTTTTTTTTTTTTTTTTTACCTCTTCAAAACTCAATTTTTTTTAATTTTTTTTTACCTCTTCAAAACTCCACAATTTTTTTTTTTTTTTTTTTTTACCTCTTCAAAACTCCAACTTTTTTTTTTTTTTACCTCTTCAAAACTCCAACTTTTTTTTTTTTTTTTTTACCTCTTCAAAACTCCAACATTGATTTTTTGTTCCTTTTTCTACCTCTTCAAAACTCCACAATTTTTTTTTTTTTTTTTTTTTACCTCTTCAAAACTCCAACATTGATTTTTTGTTCCTTTTTACCCCTTCAAAACTCCAAATTTTTTTATTTTTTTTTTTACCTCTTCAAAACTCCAACTTTTTTTTTTTTTTTTTTTACCTCTTCAAAACTCCAATTTTTTTTTTTTTTTTTTACCTCTTCAAAACTCCAATTTTTTTTTTTTTTACCTCTTCAAAACTCCAATTTTTTTTTTTTTACCTCTTCAAAACTCCACATTTTTATTTTTTTTTTTACCTCTTCAAAACTCCAACATTGATTTTTTGTTCCTTTTTTTACCTCTTCAAAACTCCAATTTTTTTTTTTTTTACCTCTTCAAAACTCCACAATTTTTTTTTTTTTTTTACCTCTTCAAAACTCCAATTTTTTTTTTTTTTTTTTTACCTCTTCAAAACTCCAACATTTTTTTTTTGTTCCTTTTTTTACCTCTTCAAAACTCCAATTTTTTTTTTACCTCTTCAAAACTCCACAATTTTTTTTTTTTTTTTTACCTCTTCAAAACTCCAATTTTTTTATTTTTTTTTTTACCTCTTCAAAACTCCAATTTTTTTTTTTTTTACCTCTTCAAAACTCCAATTTTTTTATTTTTTTACCTCTTCAAAACACCACATTTTTTTTTTTTTACCTCTTCAAAACTCCTAATTTTTTTTTTTTTTTACCTCTTCAAAACTCCACTTTTTTTTTTTTTTTTTACCTCTTCAAAACTCCACAATTTTTTTTTTTTTTTACCTATTCAAAACTCCTAAATTTTTTTTTTTTTTTTTACCTCTTCAAAACTCCAACTTTTTTTTTTTTTACCTCTTCAAAACTCCAAATTTTTTTTTTTTTTTTTACCTCTTCAAAACTCCATTTTTTTTAATTTTTTTTTACCTCTTCAAAACTCCAAATTTTTTTTTTTTTTTTACCTCTTCAAAACTCCAAATTTTTTTTTTTTTTTTACCTCTTCAAAACTCAATTTCTTTTTTTTTTTACCTCTTCAAAACTCCAACATTGATTTTTTGTTCCTTTTTTTACCTCTTCAAAACTCCACAATTTTTTTTTTTTTTTTTACCTCTTCAAAACTCCAACATTTTTTTTTTTTTACCTCTTCAAACCTCCAACTTTTTTTTATTTCTTTTTACCTCTTCAAAACTCCTAAATATTTTTTTTTTTTTTTTTTACCTCTTCAAAACTCCAACTTTTTTTTTTTACCTCTTCAAAACTCCACATTTTTTTTTTTTTTTACCTCTTCAAAACTCAATTTTTTTTAATTTTTTTTTTACCTCTTCAAAACTCCAACATTGATTTTTTGTTCCTTTTTTTACCTCTTCAAAACTCCAATTTTTTTTTTTTTTTTTTTTACCTCTTCAAAACTCAATTTTTTTTTTTTTTTTTTACCTCTTCAAAACTCCAACTTTTTTTTTTTTTTTTACCTCTTCAAAACTCCAACTTTTTATTTTTTTTTACCTCTTCAAAACTCAATTTTTTTAAATTTTTTTTTACCTCTTCAAAACTCCAACTTTTTTTTTTTTTTTTTTTACCTCTTCAAAACTCCACAATTTTTTTTTTTTTTTTTTTTTACCTCTTCAGAACTCCAACTTTTTATATATTTTTACCTCTTCAAAACTCAATTTTTTTTAAATTTTTTTTTTACCTCTTCAAAACTCCAACTTTTTTTTTTTTTTTTTTTACCTCTTCAAAACTCCAACTTTTTTTTTTTTTACCTCTTCAAAACTCCAACTTTTTTTTTTTTTTTTTTTACCTCTTCAAAACTCCAACATTGATTTTTTGTTCCTTTTTTTACCTCTTCAAAACTCCAACTTTTTTTTTTTTTTTTACCTCTTCAAAACTCCAACATTGATTTTTTTGTTCCTTTTTTTACCTCTTCAAAACTCAATTTTTTTTTTTTTTTTTACCTCTTCAAAACTCCAACTTTTTTTTTTTTTTTTACCTCTTCAAAACTCCACAATTTTATTTTTTTTTTTTTTTTACCTCTTCAAAACTCCAACATTGATTTTTTGTTCCTTTTTTTACCTCTTCAAAACTCCAACTTTTTTTTTTTTTTTTTTTACCTCTTCAGAACTCCAACTTTTTATTTATTTTTACCTCTTCAAAACTCAATTTTTTTTTAATTTTTTTTTTACCTCTTCAAAACTCCAACTTTTTTTTTTTTTTTTTTTACCTCTTCAAAACTCCAACTTTTTTTTTTTTTACCTCTTCAAAATTCCAACTTTTTTTTTTTTTTTTTTTACCTCTTCAAAACTCCAACATTGATTTTTTGTTCCTTTTTTTACCTCTTCAAAACTCCAACTTTTTTTTTTTTTTTTTTTACCTCTTCAAAACTCCAACATTGATTTTTTGTTCCTTTTTTTACCTCTTCAAAACTCAATTTTTTTTTTTTTTTTTACCTCTTCAAAACTCCAACTTTTTTTTTTTTTTACCTCTTCAAAACTCCACAATTTTTTTTTTTTTTTTTTTTTACCTCTTCAAAACTCCAACATTGATTTTTTTGTTCCTTTTTTTACCTCTTCAAAACTCCAACTTTTTTTTTTTTTTTTACCTCTTCAAAACTCCAATTTTTTATTTTTTTTTTACCTCTTCAAAACTCCAATTTTTTTATTTTTTTTTTTACCTCTTCAAAACTCCAATTTTTTTTTTTTTTACCTCTTCAAAACTCCAATTTTTTTATTTTTTTACCTCTTCAAAACTCCAACATTGATTTTTTGTTCCTTTTTTTACCTCTTCAAAACTCCAAATTTTTTTTTTTTTTTACCTCTTCAAAACTCCACATTTTTTTTATTTTTTTACCTCTTCAAAACTCCACAATTTTTTTTTTTTTTTTACCTATTCAAAACTCCTAAATTTTTTTTTTTTTTTTTACCTCTTCAAAACTCCAACTTTTTTTTTTTTTTACCTCTTCAAAACTCCAACATTGATTTTTTGTTCCTTTTTTTACCTCTTCAAAACTCCAAATTTTTTTTTTTTTTTTTTTTACCTCTTCAAAACTCAATTTTTTTTTTTTTTTTTACCTCTTCAAAACTCCAACTTTTTTTTTTTTTTTTACCTCTTCAAAACTCCAACATTTTTTTTTTTTTACCTCTTCAAAACTCCACAATTTTTTTTTTTTTTTTTTTTTTTACCTCTTCAAAACTCCAACATTGATTATTTGTTCCTTTTTTTACCTCTTCAAAACTCCAACTTTTTTTTTTTTTACCTCTTCAAAACTCCAACATTGATTTTTTGTTCCTTTTTTTTACCTCTTCAAAACTCCAAATTTTTTTTTTTTTTTTTTTTACCTCTTCAAAACTCAATTTTTTTATTTTTTTTTTACCTCTTCAAAACTCCACAATTTTTTTTTTTTTTTTTTTTTACCTCTTCAAAACTCCAACTTTTTTTTTTTTTTACCTCTTCAAAACTCCAACTTTTTTTTTTTTTTTACCTCTTCAAAACTCTACAATTTTTTTTTTTTTTTTTTTTTTTACCTCTTCAAAACTCCAACATTGATTTTTTGTTCCTTTTTTTACCTCTTCAAAACTCCAACATTGATTTTTTGTTCCTTTTTTTTACCTCTTCAAAACTCCAAATTTTTTTATTTTTTTTTTTTACCTCTTCAAAACTCAATTTTTTTTTTTTTTTTTTTACCTCTTCAAAACTCCACAATTTTTTTTTTTTTTTTTTTTTTACCTCTTCAAAACTCCAACTTTTTTTTTTTTTACCTCTTCAAAACTCCAACTTTTTTTTTTTTTTACCTCTTCAAAACTCTACAATTTTTTTTTTTTTTTTTTTTTTACCTCTTCAAAACTCCAACATTGATTTTTTGTTCCTTTTTTTACCTCTTCAAAACTCCAACTTTTTTTTTTTTTTTACCTCTTCAAAACTCAATTTTTTTTAATTTTTTTTTTACCTCTTCAAAACTCCAACATTGATTTTTTGTTCCTTTTTTTTACCTCTTCAAAACTCCAATATTTTTTTTTTTTTTTTTTTTTACCTCTTCAAAACTCAATTTTTTTTAATTTTTTTTTACCTCTTCAAAACTCCACAATTTTTTTTTTTTTTTTTTTTTTACCTCTTCAAAACTCCAACTTTTTTTTTTTTTTACCTCTTCAAAACTCCAACTTTTTTTTTTTTTTTTTTACCTCTTCAAAACTCCAACATTGATTTTTTGTTCCTTTTTCTACCTCTTCAAAACTCCACAATTTTTTTTTTTTTTTTTTTTACCTCTTCAATACTCCAACATTGATTTTTTGTTCCTTTTTTTACCCCTTCAAAACTCCAAATTTTTTTATTTTTTTTTTTTACCTCTTCAAAACTCCAACTTTTTTTTTTTTTTTTTTTACCTCTTCAAAACTCCAATTTTTTTTTTTTTTTTTTACCTCTTCAAAACTCCAATTTTTTTTTTTTTACCTCTTCAAAACTCCAATTTTTTTTTTTTTACCTCTTCAAAACTCCACATTTTTATTTTTTTTTTTACCTCTTCAAAACTCCAACATTGATTTTTTGTTCCTTTTTTTACCTCTTCAAAACTCCAATTTTTTTTTTTTTTTACCTCTTCAAAACTCCACAATTTTTTTTTTTTTTTTTACCTCTTCAAAACTCCAATTTTTTTTTTTTTTTTTTTACCTCTTCAAAACTCCAACATTTTTTTTTTGTTCCTTTTTTTACCTCTTCAAAACTCCAATTTTTTTTTTACCTCTTCAAAACTCCACAATTTTTTTTTTTTTTTTTACCTCTTCAAAACTCCAATTTTTTTATTTTTTTTTTTACCTCTTCAAAACTCCAATTTTTTTTTTTTTACCTCTTCAAAACTCCAATTTTTTTATTTTTTTACCTCTTCAAAACACCACATTTTTTTTTTTTTTACCTCTTCAAAACTCCTAAATTTTTTTTTTTTTTTACCTCTTCAAAACTCCACTTTTTTTTTTTTTTTTTACCTCTTCAAAACTCCATTTTTTTATATTTTTTTTTACCTCTTCAAAACTCCAAATTTTTTATTTTTTTTTTTACCTCTTCAAAACTCCAAATTTTTTTTTTTTTTTACCTCTTCAAAACTCAATTTCTTTTTTTTTTTTACCTCTTCAAAACTCCAACATTGATTTTTTGTTCCTTTTTTTACCTCTTCAAAACTCCACAATTTTTTTTTTTTTTTTTACCTCTTCAAAACTCCAACATTTTTTTTTTTTACCTCTTCAAACCTCCAACTTTTTTTTATTTCTTTTTACCTCTTCAAAACTCCTAAATATTTTTTTTTTTTTTTTTACCTCTTCAAAACTCCAACTTTTTTTTTTTACCTCTTCAAAACTCCACATTTTTTTTTTTTTTTACCTCTTCAAAACTCAATTTTTTTTAATTTTTTTTTTACCTCTTCAAAACTCCAACATTGATTTTTTGTTCCTTTTTTTACCTCTTCAAAACTCCAATTTTTTTTTTTTTTTTTTACCTCTTCAAAACTCAATTTTTTTTTTTTTTTTTACCTCTTCAAAACTCCACAATTTTTTTTTTTTTTTTTTACCTCTTCAAAACTCCAACTTTTTTTTTTTTTTTACCTCTTCAAAACTCCAACTTTTTTTTTTTTTTTTACCTCTTCAAAACTCCAACTTTTTATTTTTTTTTACCTCTTCAAAACTCAATTTTTTTTAAATTTTTTTTTTACCTCTTCAAAACTCCAACTTTTTTTTTTTTTTTTTTTACCTCTTCAAAACTCCACAATTTTTTTTTTTTTTTTTTTTACCTCTTCAAAACTCCAACTTTTTTTTTTTTTTTTTTACCTCTTCAAAACTCCAACTTTTTTTTTTTTTACCTCTTCAAAACTCCAACTTTTTTTTTTTTTTTTTTTACCTCTTCAAAACTCCAACATTGATTTTTTGTTCCTTTTTTTACCTCTTCAAAACTCCAACTTTTTTTTTTTTTTTTTTTACCTCTTCAAAACTCCAACATTGATTTTTTGTTCCTTTTTTTACCTCTTCAAAACTCAATTTTTTTTTTTTTTTTTACCTCTTCAAAACTCCAACTTTTTTTTTTTTTTTACCTCTTCAAAACTCCACAATTTTTTTTTTTTTTTTTTTTTACCTCTTCAAAACTCCAACATTGATTTTTTGTTCCTTTTTTTACCTCTTCAAAACTCCAACTTTTTTTTTTTTTTTTTTACCTCTTCAAAACTCCAACATTGATTTTTTGTTCCTTTTTTTACCTCTTCAAAACTCAATTTTTTTTTTTTTTTTTACCTCTTCAAAACTCCAACTTTTTTTTTTTTTTTTACCTCTTCAAAACTCCAACTTTTTATTTTTTTTTACCTCTTCAAAACTCAATTTTTTTTTTAATTTTTTTTTACCTCTTCAAAACTCCAACTTTTTTTTTTTTTTTTTTACCTCTTCAAAACTCCACAATTTTTTTTTTTTTTTTTTTTTACCTCTTCAGAACTCCAACTTTTTATTTATTTTTACCTCTTCAAAACTCAATTTTTTTTAAATTTTTTTTTTACCTCTTCAAAACTCCAACTTTTTTTTTTTTTTTTTTTACCTCTTCAAAACTCCAACTTTTTTTTTTTTTTACCTCTTCAAAACTCCAACTTTTTTTTTTTTTTTTTTTACCTCTTCAAAACTCCAATTTTTTTATTTTTTTTTTTACCTCTTCAAAACTCCAATTTTTTTTTTTTTTACCTCTTCAAAACTCCAACATTTTTTTTTTGTTCCTTTTTTTACCTCTTCAAAACTCCAATTTTTTTTTTTTTTCACCTCTTCAAAACTCCACAATTTTTTTTTTTTTTTTTACCTCTTCAAAACTCCAATTTTTTTATTTTTTTTTTTACCTCTTCAAAACTCCAACATTGATTTTTTGTTCCTTTTTTTACCTCTTCAAAACTCAATTTTTTTTTTTTTTTTTACCTCTTCAAAACTCCAACTTTTTTTTTTTTTTTTACCTCTTCAAAACTCCAACTTTTTATTTTTTTTTACCTCTTCAAAACTCATTTTTTTTAAAAAAATTTTTTTACCTCTTCAAAACTCCAACTTTTTTTTTTTTTTTTTTTACCTCTTCAAAACTCCACAATTTTTTTTTTTTTTTTTTTTTACCTCTTCAGAACTCCAACTTTTTATTTATTTTTACCTCTTCAAAACTCAATTTTTTTTAAATTTTTTTTTTACCTCTTCAAAACTCCAACTTTTTTTTTTTTTTTTTTTACCTCTTCAAAACTCCAACTTTTTTTTTTTGTTCCTTTTTTTACCTCTTCAAAACTCCAATTTTTTTTTTTTTTTTACCTCTTCAAAACTCCACAATTTTTTTTTTTTTTTTTACCTCTTCAAAACTCCAATTTTTTTATTTTTTTTTTTACCTCTTCAAAACTCCAATTTTTTTTTTTTTTACCTCTTCAAAACTCCAATTTTTTTATTTTTTTACCTCTTCAAAACTCCACATTTTTTTTTTTTTTACCTCTTCAAAACTCCTAAATTTTTTTTTTTTTTTACCTCTTCAAAACTCCACAATTTTTTTTTTTTTTTTTTTTACCTCTTCAGAACTCCAACTTTTTATTTATTTTTACCTCTTCAAAACTCAATTTTTTTTAAATTTTTTTTTTACCTCTTCAAAACTCCAACTTTTTTTTTTTTTTTTTTACCTCTTCAAAACTCCAACTTTTTTTTTTTTTACCTCTTCAAAACTCCAACTTTTTTTTTTTTTTTTTTACCTCTTCAAAACTCCAACATTGATTTTTTGTTCCTTTTTTTACCTCTTCAAAACTCCATTTTTTTTTTTTTTTTTTTACCTCTTCAAAACTCCAACTTTTTTTTTTTGTTCCTTTTTTTACCTCTTCAAAACTCCAATTTTTTTTTTTTTTTACCTCTTCAAAACTCCACAATTTTTTTTTTTTTTTTTACCTCTTCAAAACTCCAATTTTTTTATTTTTTTTTTTACCTCTTCAAAACTCCAATTTTTTTTTTTTTACCTCTTCAAAACTCCAATTTTTTTATTTTTTTACCTCTTCAAAACTCCACATTTTTTTTTTTTTACCTCTTCAAAACTCCTAAATTTTTTTTTTTTTTTACCTCTTCAAAACTCCACAATTTTTTTTTTTTTTTTTTTTTACCTCTTCAGAACTCCAACTTTTTATTTATTTTTACCTCTTCAAAACTCAATTTTTTTTAAATTTTTTTTTTACCTCTTCAAAACTCCAACTTTTTTTTTTTTTTTTTTTACCTCTTCAAAACTCCAACTTTTTTTTTTTTTACCTCTTCAAAACTCCAACTTTTTTTTTTTTTTTTTTTACCTCTTCAAAACTCCAACATTGATTTTTTGTTCCTTTTTTTACCTCTTCAAAACTCCATTTTTTTTTTTTTTTTTTTTACCTCTTCAAAACTCCAACATTGATTTTTTGTTCCTTTTTTTACCTCTTCAAAACTCAATTTTTTTTTTTTTTTTTACCTCTTCAAAACTCCAACTTTTTTTTTTTTTTTACCTCTTCAAAACTCCACAATTTTTTTTTTTTTTTTTTTTTACCTCTTCAAAACTCCAACATTGATTTTTTGTTCCTTTTTTTACCTCTTCAAAACTCCAACTTTTTTTTTTTTTTTTTTACCTCTTCAAAACTCCAACATTTTTTTTTTGTTCCTTTTTTTACCTCTTCAAAACTCCAATTTTTTTTTTTTTTTACCTCTTCAAAACTCCACAATTTTTTTTTTTTTTTTTACCTCTTCAAAACTCCAATTTTTTTATTTTTTTTTTACCTCTTCAAAACTCCAATTTTTTTTTTT
The DNA here is from genome assembly GCF_982586985.1 of Callionymus lyra. Lineage (NCBI taxonomy): Eukaryota > Metazoa > Chordata > Actinopteri > Syngnathiformes > Callionymidae > Callionymus > Callionymus lyra. Next base: position 21,713 of record NW_028258704.1, read on the forward strand.
TTTACCTCTTCAAAACTCCAATTTTTTTATTTTTTTACCTCTTCAAAACTCCACATTTTTTTTTTTTTTACCTCTTCAAAACTCCTAAATTTTTTTTTTTTTTTACCTCTTCAAAACTCCACATTTTTTTTTTTTTTTACCTCTTCAAAACTCCACAATTTTTTTTTTTTTTTTACCTATTCAAAACTCCTAAATTTTATTTTTTTTTTTACCTCTTCAAAACTCCAACTTTTTTTTTTTTTTACCTCTTCAAAACTCCAACATTGATTTTTTGTTCCTTTTTTTACCTCTTCAAAACTCCAAATTTTTTTTTTTTTTTTTTTTTACCTCTTCAAAACTCAATTTTTTTTTTTTTTTTTTTACCTCTTCAAAACTCCAACTTTTTTTTTTTTTTTACCTCTTCAAAACTCCAACTTTTTTTTTTTTTTACCTCTTCAAAACTCCAACATTGATTTTTTGTTCCTTTCTTTTCCTCTTCAAAACTCCACAATTTTTTTTATTTATTTTTTTTACCTCTTCAAAACTCCAACTTTTTTTTTTTTTTTTTTTACCTCTTCAAAACTCCTAAATTTTTTTTTTTTTTTTTACCTCTTCAAAACTCCACAATTTTTTTTTTTTTTACCTATTCAAAACTCCTATATTTATTTATTTATTTTTTACCTCTTCAAAACTCCAACATTGATTTTTTGTTCCTTTTTTTAGCTCTTCAAAACTCCAACTTTTCTTTTTTTTTTTAGCTCTTCAAAACTCAATTTTTTTATTTTTTTTTTTTACCTCTTCAAAACTCCAACATTGATTTTTTGTTCCTTTTTTTACCTCTTCAAAACTCCAAATTTTTTAAAAAAAATTTTTTACCTCTTCAAAACTCAATTTTTTTTTTTTTACCTCTTCAAAACTCCAACATTGATTTTTTGTTCCTTTTTTTACCTCTTCAAAACTCCAACTTTTTTTTTTTTTACCTCTTCAAAACTCAAATTTTTTTTTTTTTTTTTACCTCTTCAAAACTCCAACATTGATTTTGTGTTCCTTTTTTTTCCTCTTCAAAACTCCACAATTTTTTTTATTTATTTTTTTTACCTCTTCAAAACTCCAACTTTTTTTTTTTTTTTTTTTACCTCTTCAAAACTCCTAAATTTTTTTTTATTTTTTTTACCTCTTCAAAACTCCTAAAATTTTTTTTTTTTTTTTACCTCTTCAAAACTCCAACTTTTTTTTTTTTTTACCTCTTCAAAACTCCACAATTTTTTTTTTTTTTTTTTTTACCTCTTCAAAACTCCAACATTGATTTTTTGTTCCTTTTTTTACCTCTTCAAAACTCCAAATTTTTTTTTTACCTCTTCAAAACTCAATTTTTTTTTTTTACCTCTTCAAAACTCCACAATTTTTTTTTTTTTTTAGCTCTTCAAAACTCAATTTTTTTTTTTTTTTACCTCTTCAAAACTCCAATTTTTTTATTTTTTTTTTTACCTCTTCAAAACTCAATTTTTTTTTTTTACCTATTCAAAACTCCTAAATTTTTTTTTTTTTTTTTTTACCTCTTCAAAACTCCAACATTGATTTTTTGTTCCTTTTTTTACCTCTTCAAAACTCCTAAATTTTTTTTATTTTTTTTTCCTCTTCAAAACTCCAACTTTTTTTTTTTTTACCTCTTCAAAACTCCAACATTGATTTTTTGTTCCTTTCTTTTCCTCTTCAAAACTCCACAATTTTTTTTATTTATTTTTTTTACCTCTTCAAAACTCCTAAATTTTTTTTATTTTTTTTTCCTCTTCAAAACTCCAACTTTTTTTTTTTTTTACCTCTTCAAAACTCCAACATTGATTTTTTGTTCCTTTCTTTTCCTCTTCAAAACTCCTAAATTTTTTTTTTTTTTTTTTACCTCTTCAAAACTCCACAATTTTTTTTTTTATTTTTTTTTTTACCTCTTCAAAACTCAATTTTTTTTTTTTACCTATTCAAAACTCCTAAATTTTTTTTTTTTTTACCTCTTCAAAACTCCAACATTGATTTTTTGTTCCTTTTTTTACCTCTTCAAAACTCCAACTTTTTTTTTTTTTTTTACCTATTCAAAACTCCTTAATTTTTTTTTTTTTTTTTACCTCTTCAAAACTCAATTTTTTTTTTAATTTTTTTTTTTACCTCTTCAAAACTCAATTTTTTTTTTTACCTATTTAAAACTCCTAAATTTTTTTTTTTTTTTTTTACCTCTTCAAAACTCCAACATTGATTTTTTGTTCCTTTTTTTACCTCTTCAAAACTCCAACTTTTTTTTTTTTTTACCTCTTCAAAACTCAATTTTTTTTTTTTTTTTACCTCTTCAAAACTCCACACATTTTTTTATTTATTTTTTTTACCTCTTCAAAACTCCAACTTTTTTTTTTTTTTTTTTTACCTCTTCAAAACTCCACAAATTCTTTTATTTATTTTTTTTACCTCTTCAAAACTCCAACTTTTTTTTTTTTTTTTTTTACCTCTTCAAAACTCCAACATTGATTTTTTGTTCCTTTTTTTACCTCTTCAAAACTCCAACTTTTTTTTTTTTTTTTACCTCTTCAAAACTCCTAAATTTTTTTTATTTTTTTTTCCTCTTCAAAACTCCAACTTTTTTTTTTTTTTACCTCTTCAAAACTCCAACATTGATTTTTTGTTCCTTTCTTTTCCTCTTCAAAACTCCACAATTTTTTTTATTTATTTTTTTTACCTCTTCAAAACTCAATTTTTTTTTTTTTACCTCTTCAAAACTCCAACATTGATTTTTTGTTCCTTTTTTTACCTCTTCAAAACTCCAAATTTTTAAAAAAAAAATTTTTACCTCTTCAAAACTCAATTTTTTTTTTTTTACCTCTTCAAAACTCCACAATTTTTTTTTTTTTTAGCTCTTCAAAACTCAATTTTTTTTTTTTTTTTTTACCTCTTCAAAACTCCAATTTTTTCTTTTTTTTTTTTTACCTATTCAAAACTCCTAAATTTTTATTTTTTTTTTTACCTCTTCAAAACTCCAACATTGATTTTTTGTTGCTTTTTTTACCTCTTCAAAACTCCAATTTTTTTTTTTTTTTTTACCTCTTCAAAACTCCACAATTTTTTTTTTTTTTTTATTTACCTCTTCAAAACTCCACAATTTTATTATTTTTTTTTTTTACCTATTCAAAACTCCAACATTGATTTTTTGTTCCTTTTTTTACCTCTTCAAAACTCCTAAATTTTTTTTATTTTTTTTTCCTCTTCAAAACTCCAACTTTTTTTTTTTTTTACCTCTTCAAAACTCCAACTTTTTTTTTTTTTACCTCTTCAAAACTCCAACATTGATTTTTTGTTCATTTTTTTACCTCTTCAAAACTCCTAAATTTTTTTTATTTTTTTTTCCTCTTCAAAACTCCAACTTTTTTTTTTTTTTACCTCTTCAAAACTCCAACTTTTTTTTTTTTTTTCCTCTTCAAAACTCCACAATTTTTTTTATTTATTTTTTTTACCTCTTCAAAACTCCAATTTTTTTTATTTATTTTTTTTACCTCTTCAAAACTCCAACTTTTTTTTTTTTTTTTTTACCTCTTCAAAACTCCTAAATTTTTTTTTTTTTTTTTACCTCTTCAAAACTCCACAATTTTTTTTTTTTTTTTTTACCTCTTCAAAACTCCTAAATTTATTTATTTATTTTTTACCTCTTCAAAACTCCAACATTGATTTTTTGTTCCTTTTTTTAGCTCTTCAAAACTCCACAATTTTTTTTTTTTTTTTTTTTCCTATTCAAAACTCCAACATTGATTTTTTGTTCCTTTTTTTTCCTCTTCAAAACTCCACAATTTTTTTTATTTATTTTTTTTACCTCTTCAAAACTCCAACTTTTTTTTTTTTTTTTTTTACCTCTTCAAAACTCCTAAATTTTTTTTTTTTTTTTTTACCTCTTCAAAACTCCTAAATTTTTTTTTTTTTTTTACCTCTTCAAAACTCCAACATTGATTTTTTTTTTTTTTTTTTACCTCTTCAAAACTCCTAAATTTTTTTTTTTTTTTTTTTACCTCTTCAAAACTCCTAAATTTATTTATTTATTTTTTACCTCTTCAAAACTCCAACATTGATTTTTTGTTCCTTTTTTTAGCTCTTCAAAACTCAATTTTTTTTTTTTTTTTTTTTACCTCTTCAAAACTCAATTTTTTTTTTTTTACCTCTTCAAAACTCCACAATTTTTTTTTTTTTTTTAGCTCTTCAAAACTCCAACATTGATTTTTTGTTGCTTTTTTTACCTCTTCAAAACTCAAATTTTTTTTTTTTTTTTTTTTACCTCTTCAAAACTCCTAAATTTTTTTTTTTTTTTTTTACCTCTTCAAAACTCCAACATTGATTTTTTGTTCCTTTTTTTTCCTCTTCAAAACTCCACAATTTTTTTTATTTATTTTTTTTACCTCTTCAAAACTCCAACTTTTTTTTTTTTTTTTTTTACCTCTTCAAAACTCCTAAATTTATTTATTTATTTTTTACCTCTTCAAAACTCCAACATTGATTTTTTGTTCCTTTTTTTAGCTCTTCAAAACTCAATTTTTTTTTTTTTTTTTTTTACCTCTTCAAAACTCAATTTTTTTTTTTTTACCTCTTCAAAACTCCACAATTTTTTTTTTTTTTTTAGCTCTTCAAAACTCCAACATTGATTTTTTGTTGCTTTTTTTACCTCTTCAAAACTCAAATTTTTTTTTTTTTTTTTTTTTACCTCTTCAAAACTCCTAAATTTTTTTTTTTTTTTTTTACCTCTTCAAAACTCCAACATTGATTTTTTTTTTTTTTTTTACCTCTTCAAAACTCCTAAATTTTTTTTTTTTTTTTTTACCTCTTCAAAACTCCTAAATTTATTTATTTATTTTTTACCTCTTCAAAACTCCAACATTGATTTTTTGTTCCTTTTTTTAGCTCTTCAAAACTCAATTTTTTTTTTTTTTTTTTTTACCTCTTCAAAACTCAATTTTTTTTTTTTTACCTCTTCAAAACTCCAACATTGATTTTTTGTTCCTTTTTTACCTCTTCAAAACTCCAAATTTTTTTTTTAATTTTTTTTTACCTCTTCAAAACTCAATTTTTTTTTTTTACCTCTTCAAAACTCCACAATTTTTTTTTTTTTTTTAGCTCTTCAAAACTCCAACATTGATTTTTTGTTGCTTTTTTTACCTCTTCAAAACTCAAATTTTTTTTTTTTTTTACCTCTTCAAAACTCTTTTTTTTTTACCTCTTCAAAACTCCACAATTTTTTTTTTTTTTTTAGCTCTTCAAAACTCAATTTTTTTTATTTTTTTTTACCTCTTCAAAACTCCAATTTTTTTTTTTTTACCTCTTCAAAACTCCTAAATTTTTTTTTTTTTTTACCTCTTCAAAACTCCACATTTTTTTTTTTTTTTTTTTTACCTCTTCAAAACTCCAACATTGATTTTTTGTTCCTTTTTTTACCTCTTCAAAACTCCACATTTTTTTTTTTTTTTTTTTACCTCTTCAAAACTCCTAACTTTTTTTTTTTTTTTTACCTCTTCAAAACTCCACAATTTTTTTTTTTTTTTTACCTCTTCAAAACTCAATTTTTTTTTTTTTTTTTTACCTCTTCAAAACTCCTAAATTTTTTTTTTTTTTTTTTACCTCTTCAAAACTCCACAATTTTTTTTTTTTTACCTCTTCAAAACTCCTAAATTTTTTTTTTTTTTTTACCTCTTCAAAACTCCACAATTTTTTTTTTTTTTTTACCTATTCAAAACTCCTAAATTTTTTTTTTTTTTTTTTTACCTCTTCAAAACTCCAACATTGATTTTTTGTTCCTTTTTTTACCTCTTCAAAACTCCAACTTTTTTTTTTTTTTACCTCTTCAAAACTCAAATTTTTTTTTTTTTTTTTTACCTCTTCAAAACTCAATTTTTTTTTTTATTTTTTTTTTTACCTCTTCAAAACTCAATTTTTTTTTTTTACCTATTCAAAACTCCTAAATTTTTTTTTTTTTTTTTTTACCTCTTCAAAACTCCAACATTGATTTTTTGTTCCTTTTTTTACCTCTTCAAAACTCCAACTTTTTTTTTTTTTTACCTCTTCAAAACTCAATTTTTTTTTTTTTTTTTTACCTCTTCAAAACTCCAACATTGATTTTTTGTTCCTTTTTTTACCTCTTCAAAACTCCAAATTTTCTTTTTTTTTTTTTTTTTACCTCTTCAAAACTCAATTTTTTTTTTTTTTTTTACCTCTTCAAAACTCAATTTTTTTTTTTTTTTTTACCTCTTCAAAACTCCACAATTTTTTTTTTTTTTTTTTTTTACCTCTTCAAAACTCCAACATTGATTTTTTGTTCCTTTTTTTACCTCTTCAAAACTCCAATTTTTTTTTTTTTTTACCTCTTCAAAACTCCACAATTTTTTTTTTTTTTTTTACCTCTTCAAAACTCCAATTTTTTTATTTTTTTTTTTACCTCTTCAAAACTCAATTTTTTTTTTTTACCTATTCAAAACTCCTAAATTTTTTTTTTTTTTTTTTTACCTCTTCAAAACTCCAACATTGATTTTTTGTTCCTTTTTTTACCTCTTCAAAACTCCTAAATTTTTTTTATTTTTTTTTCCTCTTCAAAACTCCAACTTTTTTTTTTTTTACCTCTTCAAAACTCCAACATTGATTTTTTGTTCCTTTCTTTTCCTCTTCAAAACTCCACAATTTTTTTTATTTATTTTTTTTACCTCTTCAAAACTCCTAAATTTTTTTTATTTTTTTTTCCTCTTCAAAACTCCAACTTTTTTTTTTTTTTACCTCTTCAAAACTCCAACATTGATTTTTTGTTCCTTTCTTTTCCTCTTCAAAACTCCTAAATTTTTTTTTTTTTTTTTTACCTCTTCAAAACTCCACAATTTTTTTTTTTATTTTTTTTTTTACCTCTTCAAAACTCAATTTTTTTTTTTTTACCTATTCAAAACTCCTAAATTTTTTTTTTTTTTACCTCTTCAAAACTCCAACATTGATTTTTTGTTCCTTTTTTTACCTCTTCAAAACTCCAACTTTTTTTTTTTTTTTTACCTATTCAAAACTCCTTAATTTTTTTTTTTTTTTTTTACCTCTTCAAAACTCAATTTTTTTTTTAATTTTTTTTTTTACCTCTTCAAAACTCAATTTTTTTTTTTACCTATTTAAAACTCCTAAATTTTTTTTTTTTTTTTTTTACCTCTTCAAAACTCCAACATTGATTTTTTGTTCCTTTTTTTACCTCTTCAAAACTCCAACTTTTTTTTTTTTTTACCTCTTCAAAACTCAATTTTTTTTTTTTTTTTACCTCTTCAAAACTCCACACATTTTTTTATTTATTTTTTTTACCTCTTCAAAACTCCAACTTTTTTTTTTTTTTTTTTTACCTCTTCAAAACTCCACAAATTCTTTTATTTATTTTTTTTACCTCTTCAAAACTCCAACTTTTTTTTTTTTTTTTTTTACCTCTTCAAAACTCCAACATTGATTTTTTGTTCCTTTTTATACCTCTTCAAAACTCCAACTTTTTTTTTTTTTTTTACCTCTTCAAAACTCCTAAATTTTTTTTATTTTTTTTTCCTCTTCAAAACTCCAACTTTTTTTTTTTTTTACCTCTTCAAAACTCCAACATTGATTTTTTGTTCCTTTCTTTTCCTCTTCAAAACTCCACAATTTTTTTTATTTATTTTTTTTACCTCTTCAAAACTCAATTTTTTTTTTTTTACCTCTTCAAAACTCCAACATTGATTTTTTGTTCCTTTTTTTACCTCTTCAAAACTCCAAATTTTTAAAAAAAAAATTTTTACCTCTTCAAAACTCAATTTTTTTTTTTTTACCTCTTCAAAACTCCACAATTTTTTTTTTTTTTAGCTCTTCAAAACTCAATTTTTTTTTTTTTTTTTTACCTCTTCAAAACTCCAATTTTTTCTTTTTTTTTTTTTACCTATTCAAAACTCCTAAATTTTTTTTTTTTTTTTTACCTCTTCAAAACTCCAACATTGATTTTTTGTTGCTTTTTTTACCTCTTCAAAACTCCAATTTTTTTTTTTTTTTTTACCTCTTCAAAACTCCACAATTTTTTTTTTTTTTTTTTATTTACCTCTTCAAAACTCCACAATTGTATTATTTTTTTTTTTTACCTATTCAAAACTCCAACATTGATTTTTTGTTCCTTTTTTTACCTCTTCAAAACTCCTAAATTTTTTTTATTTTTTTTTCCTCTTCAAAACTCCAACTTTTTTTTTTTTTTACCTCTTCAAAACTCCAACTTTTTTTTTTTTTACCTCTTCAAAACTCCAACATTGATTTTTTGTTCATTTTTTTACCTCTTCAAAACTCCTAAATTTTTTTTATTTTTTTTTCCTCTTCAAAACTCCAACTTTTTTTTTTTTTTACCTCTTCAAAACTCCAACTTTTTTTTTTTTTTTCCTCTTCAAAACTCCACAATTTTTTTTATTTATTTTTTTTACCTCTTCAAAACTCCAATTTTTTTTATTTATTTTTTTTACCTCTTCAAAACTCCAACTTTTTTTTTTTTTTTTTTACCTCTTCAAAACTCCTAAATTTTTTTTTTTTTTTTACCTCTTCAAAACTCCACAATTTTTTTTTTTTTTTTTTACCTCTTCAAAACTCCTAAATTTATTTATTTATTTTTTACCTCTTCAAAACTCCAACATTGATTTTTTGTTCCTTTTTTTAGCTCTTCAAAACTCCACAATTTTTTTTTTTTTTTTTTTTCCTATTCAAAACTCCAACATTGATTTTTTGTTCCTTTTTTTTCCTCTTCAAAACTCCACAATTTTTTTTATTTATTTTTTTTACCTCTTCAAAACTCCAACTTTTTTTTTTTTTTTTTTTACCTCTTCAAAACTCCTAAATTTTTTTTTTTTTTTTTTACCTCTTCAAAACTCCTAAATTTTTTTTTTTTTTTTTTACCTCTTCAAAACTCCAACATTGATTTTTTTTTTTTTTTTTACCTCTTCAAAACTCCTAAATTTTTTTTTTTTTTTTTTACCTCTTCAAAACTCCTAAATTTATTTATTTATTTTTTACCTCTTCAAAACTCCAACATTGATTTTTTGTTCCTTTTTTTAGCTCTTCAAAACTCAATTTTTTTTTATTTTTTTTTTACCTCTTCAAAACTCAATTTTTTTTTTTTTACCTCTTCAAAACTCCACAATTTTTTTTTTTTTTTTAGCTCTTCAAAACTCCAACATTGATTTTTTGTTGCTTTTTTTACCTCTTCAAAACTCAAATTTTTTTTTTTTTTTTTTTTACCTCTTCAAAACTCCTAAATTTTTTTTTTTTTTTTTTACCTCTTCAAAACTCCAACATTGATTTTTTGTTCCTTTTTTTTCCTCTTCAAAACTCCACAATTTTTTTTATTTATTTTTTTTACCTCTTCAAAACTCCAACTTTTTTTTTTTTTTTTTTTACCTCTTCAAAACTCCTAAATTTATTTATTTATTTTTTACCTCTTCAAAACTCCAACATTGATTTTTTGTTCCTTTTTTTAGCTCTTCAAAACTCAATTTTTTTTTTTTTTTTTTTTACCTCTTCAAAACTCAATTTTTTTTTTTTTACCTCTTCAAAACTCCACAATTTTTTTTTTTTTTTTAGCTCTTCAAAACTCCAACATTGATTTTTTGTTGCTTTTTTTACCTCTTCAAAACTCAAATTTTTTTTTTTTTTTACCTCTTCAAAACTCTTTTTTTTTTACCTCTTCAAAACTCCACAATTTTTTTTTTTTTTTAGCTCTTCAAAACTCAATTTTTTTTATTTTTTTTTACCTCTTCAAAACTCCAATTTTTTTTTTTTTACCTCTTCAAAACTCCTAAATTTTTTTTTTTTTTTACCTCTTCAAAACTCTCCATTTTTTTTTTTTTTTTTTTTACCTCTTCAAAACTCCAACATTGATTTTTTGTTCCTTTTTTTACCTCTTCAAAACTCCACATTTTTTTTTTTTTTTTTTTACCTCTTCAAAACTCCTAACTTTTTTTTTTTTTTTTTTTACCTCTTCAAAACTCCAACATTGATTTTTTGTTCCTTTTTTTACCTCTTCAAAACTCCAACTTTTTTTTTTTTTTACCTCTTCAAAACTCAAATTTTTTTTTTTTTTTTTACCTCTTCAAAACTCCACATTTTTTTTTTTTTTTTTTTACCTATTCAAAACTCCTAAATTTTTTTTTTTTTTTTTTTACCTCTTCAAAACTCCAACATTGATTTTTTGTTCCTTTTTTTACCTCTTCAAAACTCCAACTTTTTTTTTTTTTTACCTCTTCAAAACTCAAATTTTTTTTTTTTTTTTTACCTCTTCAAAACTCAATTTTTTTTTTTATTTTTTTTTTTACCTCTTCAAAACTCAATTTTTTTTTTTTTACCTATTCAAAACTCCTAAATTTTTTTTTTTTTTTTTTTACCTCTTCAAAACTCCAACATTGATTTTTTGTTCCTTTTTTTACCTCTTCAAAACTCCAACTTTTTTTTTTTTTTACCTCTTCAAAACTCAATTTTTTTTTTTTTTTTTTACCTCTTCAAAACTCCAACATTGATTTTTTGTTCCTTTTTTTACCTCTTCAAAACTCCAAATTTTTTTTTTTTTTTTTTTTTACCTCTTCAAAACTCAATTTTTTTTTTTTTTTTTACCTCTTCAAAACTCAATTTTTTTTTTTTTTTTACCTCTTCAAAACTCCACAATTCTTTTTTTTTTTTTTTTTACCTCTTCAAAACTCCAACATTGATTTTTTGTTCCTTTTTTTACCTCTTCAAAACTCCAATTTTTTTTTTTTTTTACCTCTTCAAAACTCCACAATTTTTTTTTTTTTTTTTACCTCTTCAAAACTCCAATTTTTTTTTTTTTTTTTTTACCTCTTCAAAACTCCAATTTTTTTTTTTTTACCTCTTCAAAACTCCACTTTTTTTTTTTTTTTTTTACCTCTTCAAAACTCCTAAATTTTTTTTTTTTTTTTTTTTTACCTCTTCAAAACTCCAACTTTTTTTTTTTTTACCTCTTCAAAACTCCAACATTGATTTTTTGTTCCTTTTTTTACCTCTTCAAAACTCAATTTTTTTTTTTTTTTTTACCTCTTCAAAACTCCAACTTTTTTTTTTTTTTTACCTCTTCAAAACTCCACAATTTTTTTTTTTTTTTTTTTTTACCTCTTCAAAACTCCAACATTGATTTTTTGTTCCTTTTTTTACCTCTTCAAAACTCCAACATTTTTTTTTTTTTACCTCTTCAAACCTCCAACTTTTTTTTATTTCTTTTTACCTCTTCAAAACTCCTAAATATTTTTTTTTTTTTTTTTTACCTCTTCAAAACTCCAACTTTTTTTTTTTACCTCTTCAAAACTCCACATTTTTTTTTTTTTTACCTCTTCAAAACTCCTAAATTTTTTTTTTTTTTTACCTCTTCAAAACTCCACATTTTTTTTTTTTTTTTACCTCTTCAAAACTCCACAATTTTTTTTTTTTTTTTACCTATTCAAAACTCCTAAATTTTTTTTTTTTTTTTACCTCTTCAAAACTCCAACTTTTTTTTTTTTTTACCTCTTCAAAACTCCAACATTGATTTTTTGTTCCTTTTTTTACCTCTTCAAAACTCAATTTTTTTTTTTTTTTTTACCTCTTCAAAACTCCAACTTTTTTTTTTTTTTTTACCTCTTCAAAACTCCAACTTTTTTTTTTTTTTTTTTTACCTCTTCAAAACTCCACAATTTTTTTTTTTTTTTTTTTTTACCTCTTCAGAACTCCAACTTTTTATTTATTTTTACCTCTTCAAAACTCAATTTTTTTTAAATTTTTTTTTTACCTCTTCAAAACTCCAACTTTTTTTTTTTTTTTTTTTACCTCTTCAAAACTCCAACTTTTTTTTTTTTTACCTCTTCAAAACTCCAACTTTTTTTTTTTTTTTTTTTACCTCTTCAAAACTCCAACATTGATTTTTTGTTCCTTTTTTTACCTCTTCAAAACTCCAACTTTTTTTTTTTTTTTTTTACCTCTTCAAAACTCCAACATTGATTTTTTGTTCCTTTTTTTACCTCTTCAAAACTCAATTTTTTTTTTTTTTTACCTCTTCAAAACTCCACAATTTTTTTTTTTTTTTTTTTTTACCTCTTCAAAACTCCAACATTGATTTTTTGTTCCTTTTTTTACCTCTTCAAAACTCCAACTTTTTTTTTTTTTTTTTTACCTCTTCAAAACTCCAACATTTTTTTTTTGTTCCTTTTTTTACCTCTTCAAAACTCCAATTTTTTTTTTTTTTTACCTCTTCAAAACTCCACAATTTTTTTTTTTTTTTTTACCTCTTCAAAACTCCAATTTTTTTATTTTTTTTTTTACCTCTTCAAAACTCCAATTTTTTTTTTTTTACCTCTTCAAAACTCCAATTTTTTTTTTTTTTTACCTCTTCAAAACTCCACATTTTTTTTTTTTTTACCTCTTCAAAACTCCTAAATTTTTTTTTTTTTTTACCTCTTCAAAACTCCACATTTTTTTTTTTTTTTTACCTCTTCAAAACTCCACAATTTTTTTTTTTTTTTTACCTATTCAAAACTCCTAAATTTTTTTTTTTTTTTTACCTCTTCAAAACTCCAACTTTTTTTTTTTTTTACCTCTTCAAAACTCCAACATTGATTTTTTGTTCCTTTTTTTACCTCTTCAAAACTCCAAATTTTTTTTTTTTTTTTTTTTTACCTCTTCAAAACTCAATTTTTTTTTTTTTTTTTTACCTCTTCAAAACTCCAACTTTTTTTTTTTTTTTACCTCTTCAAAACTCCAACATTTTTTTTTTTTTACCTCTTCAAAACTCCACAATTTTTTTTTTTTTTTTTTTTTTTACCTCTTCAAAACTCCAACATTGATTATTTGTTCCTTTTTTTACCTCTTCAAAACTCCAACTTTTTTTTTTTTTTACCTCTTCAAAACTCCAACATTGATTTTTTGTTCCTTTTTTTTACCTCTTCAAAACTCCAAATTTTTTTTTTTTTTTTTTTTTACCTCTTCAAAACTCAATTTTTTTATTTTTTTTTTACCTCTTCAAAACTCCACAATTTTTTTTTTTTTTTTTTTTTACCTCTTCAAAACTCCAACTTTTTTTTTTTTTTACCTCTTCAAAACTCCAACTTTTTTTTTTTTTTTACCTCTTCAAAACTCCAACATTGATTTTTTGTTCCTTTTTTTACCTCTTCAAAACTCCAACATTGATTTTTTGTTCCTTTTTTTACCTCTTCAAAACTCCAACATTGATTTTTTGTTCCTTTTTTTTACCTCTTCAAAACTCCAAATTTTTTTTTTTTTTTTTTTTTACCTCTTCAAAACTCAATTTTTTTTATTTTTTTTTTACCTCTTCAAAACTCCACAATTTTTTTTTTTTTTTTTTTTTACCTCTTCAAAACTCCAACTTTTTTTTTTTTTTACCTCTTCAAAACTCCAACTTTTTTTTTTTTTTACCTCTTCAAAACTCTACAATTTTTTTTTTTTTTTTTTTTTTACCTCTTCAAAACTCAATTTTTTTTTAATTTTTTTTTTACCTCTTCAAAACTCCAACTTTTTTTTTTTTTTTTTTTTACCTCTTCAAAACTCCAACTTTTTTTTTTTTTACCTCTTCAAAACTCCAACTTTTTTTTTTTTTTTTTTTACCTCTTCAAAACTCCAACATTGATTTTTTGTTCCTTTTTTTACCTCTTCAAAACTCCAACATTGATTTTTTGTTCCTTTTTTTACCTCTTCAAAACTCCAACATTGATTTTTTGTTCCTTTTTTTTACCTCTTCAAAACTCCAAATTTTTTTTTTTTTTTTTTTTTTACCTCTTCAAAACTCAATTTTTTTTATTTTTTTTTTACCTCTTCAAAACTCCACAATTTTTTTTTTTTTTTTTTTTTACCTCTTCAAAACTCCAACTTTTTTTTTTTTTTACCTCTTCAAAACTCCAACTTTTTTTTTTTTTTACCTCTTCAAAACTCTACAATTTTTTTTTTTTTTTTTTTTTTACCTCTTCAAAACTCAATTTTTTTTTAATTTTTTTTTTACCTCTTCAAAACTCCAACTTTTTTTTTTTTTTTTTTTACCTCTTCAAAACTCCAACTTTTTTTTTTTTTACCTCTTCAAAACTCCAACTTTTTTTTTTTTTTTTTTTACCTCTTCAAAACTCCAACATTGATTTTTTGTTCCTTTTTTTACCTCTTCAAAACTCCAACTTTTTTTTTTTTTTTTTTTACCTCTTCAAAACTCCAACATTGATTTTTTGTTCCTTTTTTTACCTCTTCAAAACTCAATTTTTTTTTTTTTTTTACCTCTTCAAAACTCCAACTTTTTTTTTTTTTTTACCTCTTCAAAACTCCACAATTTTTTTTTTTTTTTTTTTTTACCTCTTCAAAACTCCAACATTGATTTTTTGTTCCTTTTTTTACCTCTTCAAAACTCCACATTTTTTTTTTTTTTTTACCTCTTCAAAACTCCACAATTTTTTTTTTTTTTTTACCTATTCAAAACTCCTAAATTTTTTTTTTTTTTTTACCTCTTCAAAACTCCAACTTTTTTTTTTTTTTACCTCTTCAAAACTCCAACATTGATTTTTTGTTCCTTTTTTTACCTCTTCAAAACTCAATTTTTTTTTTTTTTTTACCTCTTCAAAACTCCAACTTTTTATTTTTTTTTACCTCTTCAAAACTCAATTTTTTTTAAAATTTTTTTTTACCTCTTCAAAACTCCAACTTTTTTTTTTTTTTTTTTTACCTCTTCAAAACTCCACAATTTTTTTTTTTTTTTTTTTTTACCTCTTCAGAACTCCAACTTTTTATTTATTTTTACCTCTTCAAAACTCAATTTTTTTTAAATTTTTTTTTTACCTCTTCAAAACTCCAACTTTTTTTTTTTTTTTTTTTACCTCTTCAAAACTCCAACTTTTTTTTTTTTTACCTCTTCAAAACTCCAACTTTTTTTTTAATTTTTTTTTTACCTCTTCAAAACTCCAACTTTTTTTTTTTTTTTTTTTTACCTCTTCAAAACTCCAACTTTTTTTTTTTTTACCTCTTCAAAACTCCAACTTTTTTTTTTTTTTTTTTTACCTCTTCAAAACTCCAACATTGATTTTTTGTTCCTTTTTTTACCTCTTCAAAACTCCAACTTTTTTTTTTTTTTTTTTTACCTCTTCAAAACTCCAACATTGATTTTTTGTTCCTTTTTTTACCTCTTCAAAACTCAATTTTTTTTTTTTTTTTACCTCTTCAAAACTCCAACTTTTTTTTTTTTTTTACCTCTTCAAAACTCCACAATTTTTTTTTTTTTTTTTTTTTACCTCTTCAAAACTCCAACATTGATTTTTTGTTCCTTTTTTTACCTCTTCAAAACTCCACATTTTTTTTTTTTTTTTACCTCTTCAAAACTCCACAATTTTTTTTTTTTTTTTACCTATTCAAAACTCCTAAATTTTTTTTTTTTTTTTACCTCTTCAAAACTCCAACTTTTTTTTTTTTTTACCTCTTCAAAACTCCAACATTGATTTTTTGTTCCTTTTTTTACCTCTTCAAAACTCAATTTTTTTTTTTTTTTTACCTCTTCAAAACTCCAACTTTTTATTTTTTTTTACCTCTTCAAAACTCAATTTTTTTTAAAATTTTTTTTTACCTCTTCAAAACTCCAACTTTTTTTTTTTTTTTTTTTACCTCTTCAAAACTCCACAATTTTTTTTTTTTTTTTTTTTTACCTCTTCAGAACTCCAACTTTTTATTTATTTTTACCTCTTCAAAACTCAATTTTTTTTAAAATTTTTTTTTACCTCTTCAAAACTCCAACTTTTTTTTTTTTTTTTTTTACCTCTTCAAAACTCCAACTTTTTTTTTTTTTACCTCTTCAAAACTCCAACTTTTTTTTTTTTTTTTTTTACCTCTTCAAAACTCCAACATTGATTTTTTGTTCCTTTTTTTACCTCTTCAAAACTCCAACTTTTTTTTTTTTTTTTTTTACCTCTTCAAAACTCCAACATTGATTTTTTGTTCCTTTTTTTACCTCTTCAAAACTCAATTTTTTTTTTTTTTTTACCTCTTCAAAACTCCAACTTTTTTTTTTTTTTTACCTCTTCAAAACTCCACAATTTTTTTTTTTTTTTTTTTTTACCTCTTCAAAACTCCAACATTGATTTTTTGTTCCTTTTTTTACCTCTTCAAAACTCCAACTTTTTTTTTTTTTTTTTTTACCTCTTCAAAACTCCAACATTTTTTTTTTGTTCCTTTTTTTACCTCTTCAAAACTCCAATTTTTTTTTTTTTTACCTCTTCAAAACTCCACAATTTTTTTTTTTTTTTTTACCTCTTCAAAACTCCAATTTTTTTATTTTTTTTTTTACCTCTTCAAAACTCCAATTTTTTTTTTTTTTACCTCTTCAAAACTCCAATTTTTTTATTTTTTTACCTCTTCAAAACTCCACATTTTTTTTTTTTTACCTCTTCAAAACTCCTAAATTTTTTTTTTTTTTTACCTCTTCAAAACTCCACATTTTTTTTTTTTTTTTACCTCTTCAAAACTCCACAATTTTTTTTTTTTTTTTACCTATTCAAAACTCCTAAATTTTTTTTTTTTTTTTACCTCTTCAAAACTCCAACTTTTTTTTTTTTTTACCTCTTCAAAACTCCAACATTGATTTTTTGTTCCTTTTTTTACCTCTTCAAAACTCCAAATTTTTTTTTTTTTTTTTTTTTTACCTCTTCAAAACTCAATTTTTTTTTTTTTTTTTTTACCTCTTCAAAACTCCAACTTTTTTTTTTTTTTTACCTCTTCAAAACTCCAACATTTTTTTTTTTTTACCTCTTCAAAACTCCACAATTTTTTTTTTTTTTTTTTTTTTTACCTCTTCAAAACTCCAACATTGATTATTTGTTCCTTTTTTTACCTCTTCAAAACTCCAACTTTTTTTTTTTTTTACCTCTTCAAAACTCCAACATTGATTTTTTGTTCCTTTTTTTTACCTCTTCAAAACTCCAAATTTTTTTTTTTTTTTTTTTTTTACCTCTTCAAAACTCAATTTTTTTGTTTTTTTTTTACCTCTTCAAAACTCCACAATTTTTTTTTTTTTTTTTTTTTACCTCTTCAAAACTCCAACATTGATTTTTTGTTCCTTTTTTTTACCTCTTCAAAACTCCAAATTTTTTTTTTTTTTTTTTTTACCTCTTCAAAACTCAATTTTTTTTATTTTTTTTTTACCTCTTCAAAACTCCACAATTTTTTTTTTTTTTTTTTTACCTCTTCAAAACTCCAACTTTTTTTTTTTTTTACCTCTTCAAAACTCCAACTTTTTTTTTTTTTTACCTCTTCAAAACTCTACAATTTTTTTTTTTTTTTTTTTTTTTACCTCTTCAAAACTCCAACTTTTTTTTTTTTTACCTCTTCAAAACTCTACAATTTTTTTTTTTTTTTTTTTTTTACCTCTTCAAAACTCCAACATTGATTTTTTGTTCCTTTTTTTACCTCTTCAAAACTCCAACTTTTTTTTTTTTTTTACCTCTTCAAAACTCAATTTTTTTTAATTTTTTTTTTACCTCTTCAAAACTCCAACATTGATTTTTTGTTCCTTTTTTTTACCTCTTCAAAACTCCAATTTTTTTTTTTTTTTTTTTTTTACCTCTTCAAAACTCAATTTTTTTTAAATTTTTTTTTTACCTCTTCAAAACTCCAACTTTTTTTTTTTTTTTTTTTACCTCTTCAAAACTCCAACTTTTTTTTTTTTTACCTCTTCAAAACTCCAACTTTTTTTTTTTTTTTTTTTACCTCTTCAAAACTCCAACATTGATTTTTTGTTCCTTTTTTTACCTCTTCAAAACTCCAACTTTTTTTTTTTTTTTTTACCTCTTCAAAACTCCAACATTGATTTTTTGTTCCTTTTTTTACCTCTTCAAAACTCAATTTTTTTTTTTTTTTTACCTCTTCAAAACTCCAACTTTTTTTTTTTTTTTACCTCTTCAAAACTCCACAATTTTTTTTTTTTTTTTTTTTTACCTCTTCAAAACTCCAACATTGATTTTTTGTTCCTTTTTTTACCTCTTCAAAACTCCAACTTTTTTTTTTTTTTTTTTTACCTCTTCAGAACTCCAACTTTTTATTTATTTTTACCTCTTCAAAACTCAATTTTTTTTTAATTTTTTTTTTACCTCTTCAAAACTCCAACTTTTTTTTTTTTTTTTTTTACCTCTTCAAAACTCCAACTTTTTTTTTTTTTACCTCTTCAAAATTCCAACTTTTTTTTTTTTTTTTTTACCTCTTCAAAACTCCAACATTGATTTTTTGTTCCTTTTTTTACCTCTTCAAAACTCCAACTTTTTTTTTTTTTTTTTTTACCTCTTCAAAACTCCAACATTGATTTTTTGTTCCTTTTTTTACCTCTTCAAAACTCAATTTTTTTTTTTTTTTTTACCTCTTCAAAACTCCAACTTTTTTTTTTTTTTTACCTCTTCAAAACTCCACAATTTTTTTTTTTTTTTTTTTTTACCTCTTCAAAACTCCAACATTGATTTTTTGTTCCTTTTTTTACCTCTTCAAAACTCCAACTTTTTTTTTTTTTTTTTTTACCTCTTCAAAACTCCAACATTTTTTTTTTGTTCCTTTTTTTACCTCTTCAAAACTCCAACTTTTTTTTTTTTTTTTACCTCTTCAAAACTCCAATTTTTTTTTTTTTTTTTACCTCTTCAAAACTCCAATTTTTTTATTTTTTTTTTTACCTCTTCAAAACTCCAATTTTTTTTTTTTTTACCTCTTCAAAACTCCAATTTTTTTATTTTTTTACCTCTTCAAAACTCCAACATTGATTTTTTGTTCCTTTTTTTACCTCTTCAAAACTCCACAATTTTTTTTTTTTTTTTTTTTTACCTCTTCAAAACTCCAACTTTTTTTTTTTTTTTACCTCTTCAAAACTCCAACATTGATTTTTTGTTCCTTTTTTTACCTCTTCAAAACTCCAACATTGATTTTTTGTTCCTTTTTTTACCTCTTCAAAACTCCAACATTGATTTTTTGTTCCTTTTTTTTACCTCTTCAAAACTCCAAATTTTTTTTTTTTTTTTTTTTTACCTCTTCAAAACTCAATTTTTTTTATTTTTTTTTTACCTCTTCAAAACTCCACAATTTTTTTTTTTTTTTTTTTTTACCTCTTCAAAACTCCAACTTTTTTTTTTTTTACCTCTTCAAAACTCCAACTTTTTTTTTTTTTTACCTCTTCAAAACTCTACAATTTTTTTTTTTTTTTTTTTTTTACCTCTTCAAAACTCCAACTTTTTTTTTTTTTACCTCTTCAAAACTCTACAATTTTTTTTTTTTTTTTTTTTTTACCTCTTCAAAACTCCAACATTGATTTTTTGTTCCTTTTTTTACCTCTTCAAAACTCCAACTTTTTTTTTTTTTTTACCTCTTCAAAACTCAATTTTTTTTTATTTTTTTTTTACCTCTTCAAAACTCCAACATTGATTTTTTGTTCCTTTTTTTTACCTCTTCAAAACTCCAATATTTTTTTTTTTTTTTTTTTTACCTCTTCAAAACTCAATTTTTTTTAATTTTTTTTTACCTCTTCAAAACTCCACAATTTTTTTTTTTTTTTTTTTTTTACCTCTTCAAAACTCCAACTTTTTTTTTTTTTTACCTCTTCAAAACTCCAACTTTTTTTTTTTTTTTTTTACCTCTTCAAAACTCCAACATTGATTTTTTGTTCCTTTTTCTACCTCTTCAAAACTCCACATTTTTTTTTTTTTTTTTTTTTTTACCTCTTCAAAACTCCAACATTGATTTTTTGTTCCTTTTTTTACCCCTTCAAAACTCCAAATTTTTTTATTTTTTTTTTTTACCTCTTCAAAACTCCAACTTTTTTTTTTTTTTTTTTACCTCTTCAAAACTCCAATTTTTTTTTTTTTTTTTACCTCTTCAAAACTCCAATTTTTTTTTTTTTTACCTCTTCAAAACTCCAATTTTTTTTTTTTTACCTCTTCAAAACTCCAATTTTTTTTTTTTTTACCTCTTCA
Source organism: Callionymus lyra (assembly GCF_982586985.1). Lineage (NCBI taxonomy): Eukaryota > Metazoa > Chordata > Actinopteri > Syngnathiformes > Callionymidae > Callionymus > Callionymus lyra. The sequence goes on from NW_028258704.1 coordinate 41,683, forward strand.
AAACTCCTAAATTGATTTTTTGTTCCTTTTTTTACCTCTTCAAAACTCCAAATTTTTTTTTTTTTTTTTTTTACCTCTTCAAAACTCCATTTTTTTTTTATTTTTTTTTACCTCTTCAAAACTCCAAATTTTTTATTTTTTTTTTACCTCTTCAAAACTCCAAATTTTTTTTTTTTTTTACCTCTTCAAAACTCAATTTCTTTTTTTTTTTTACCTCTTCAAAACTCCAACATTGATTTTTTGTTCCTTTTTTTACCTCTTCAAAACTCCAACTTTTTTTTTTTTTACCTTTTCAAAACTCCAACTTTTTTTTTTTTTTTTTTTACCTCTTCAAAACTCCAACATTGATTTTTTGTTCCTTTTTTTACCTCTTCAAAACTCCACAATTTTTTTTTTTTTTTTTTTTACCTCTTCAAAACTCCAACATTGATTTTTTGTTCCTTTTTTTACCTCTTCAAAACTCCAAATTTTTTTTTTTTTTTTTTTTACCTCTTCAAAACTCAATTTTTTTTTTTTTTTTTTACCTCTTCAAAACTCCAACTTTTTTTTTTTTTTTACCTCTTCAAAACTCCAACATTTTTTTTTTTTTACCTCTTCAAAACTCCACAATTTTTTTTTTTTTTTTTTTTTACCTCTTCAAAACTCCAACATTGATTATTTGTTCCTTTTTTTACCTCTTCAAAACTCCAACTTTTTTTTTTTTTTACCTCTTCAAAACTCCAACATTGATTTTTTGTTCCTTTTTTTTACCTCTTCAAAACTCCAAATTTTTTTTTAATTTTTTTTTTACCTCTTCAAAACTCAATTTTTTTTTTTTTTTTTTACCTCTTCAAAACTCCACAATTTTTTTTTTTTTTTTTTTTTACCTCTTCAAAACTCCAACTTTTTTTTTTTTTTACCTCTTCAAAACTCCAACTTTTTTTTTTTTTTACCTCTTCAAAACTCTACAATTTTTTTTTTTTTTTTTTTTTTACCTCTTCAAAACTCCAACTTTTTTTTTTTTTACCTCTTCAAAACTCTACAATTTTTTTTTTTTTTTTTTTTTTACCTCTTCAAAACTCCAACATTGATTTTTTGTTCCTTTTTTTACCTCTTCAAAACTCCAACTTTTTTTTTTTTTTTACCTCTTCAAAACTCAATTTTTTTTTATTTTTTTTTTACCTCTTCAAAACTCCAACATTGATTTTTTGTTCCTTTTTTTTACCTCTTCAAAACTCCAATATTTTTTTTTTTTTTTTTTTTACCTCTTCAAAACTCAATTTTTTTTAATTTTTTTTTACCTCTTCAAAACTCCACAATTTTTTTTTTTTTTTTTTTTTTACCTCTTCAAAACTCCAACTTTTTTTTTTTTTTACCTCTTCAAAACTCCAACTTTTTTTTTTTTTTTTTTACCTCTTCAAAACTCCAACATTGATTTTTTGTTCCTTTTTCTACCTCTTCAAAACTCCACAATTTTTTTTTTTTTTTTTTTTTACCTCTTCAAAACTCCAACATTGATTTTTTGTTCCTTTTTTTACCCCTTCAAAACTCCAAATTTTTTTATTTTTTTTTTTACCTCTTCAAAACTCCAACTTTTTTTTTTTTTTTTTTTACCTCTTCAAAACTCCAATTTTTTTTTTTTTTTTTTACCTCTTCAAAACTCCAATTTTTTTTTTTTTTTTTTACCTCTTCAAAACTCCAATTTTTTTTTTTTTTACCTCTTCAAAACTCCAATTTTTTTTTTTTTACCTCTTCAAAACTCCAACATTGATTTTTTGTTCCTTTTTTTACCTCTTCAAAACTCCAATTTTTTTTTTTTTTTACCTCTTCAAAACTCCACAATTTTTTTTTTTTTTTTTACCTCTTCAAAACTCCAATTTTTTTTTTTTTTTTTTTACCTCTTCAAAACTCCAACATTTTTTTTTTGTTCCTTTTTTTACCTCTTCAAAACTCCAATTTTTTTTTTACCTCTTCAAAACTCCACAATTTTTTTTTTTTTTTTTACCTCTTCAAAACTCCAATTTTTTTATTTTTTTTTTTACCTCTTCAAAACTCCAATTTTTTTTTTTTTTACCTCTTCAAAACTCCAATTTTTTTTTTTTTTACCTCTTCAAAACACCACATTTTTTTTTTTTTACCTCTTCAAAACTCCTAAATTTTTTTTTTTTTTTACCTCTTCAAAACTCCACTTTTTTTTTTTTTTTTTACCTCTTCAAAACTCCACAATTTTTTTTTTTTTTTTACCTATTCAAAACTCCTAAATTTTTTTTTTTTTTTTTACCTCTTCAAAACTCCAACTTTTTTTTTTTTTTACCTCTTCAAAACTCCAAATTTTTTTTTTTTTTTTTTTTTACCTCTTCAAAACTCAATTTTTTTTATTTTTTTTTTACCTCTTCAAAACTCCACAATTTTTTTTTTTTTTTTTTTTACCTCTTCAAAACTCCAACTTTTTTTTTTTTTTACCTCTTCAAAACTCCAACTTTTTTTTTTTTTTACCTCTTCAAAACTCTACAATTTTTTTTTTTTTTTTTTTTTTACCTCTTCAAAACTCCAACTTTTTTTTTTTTTACCTCTTCAAAACTCTACAATTTTTTTTTTTTTTTTTTTTTTTACCTCTTCAAAACTCCAACATTGATTTTTTGTTCATTTTTTTACCTCTTCAAAACTCCAACTTTTTTTTTTTTTTTACCTCTTCAAAACTCAATTTTTTTTAATTTTTTTTTTACCTCTTCAAAACTCCAACATTGATTTTTTGTTCCTTTTTTTTACCTCTTCAAAACTCCAATATTTTTTTTTTTTTTTTTTTTACCTCTTCAAAACTCAATTTTTTTTAATTTTTTTTTACCTCTTCAAAACTCCACAATTTTTTTTTTTTTTTTTTTTTTACCTCTTCAAAACTCCAACTTTTTTTTTTTTTTACCTCTTCAAAACTCCAACTTTTTTTTTTTTTTTTTTACCTCTTCAAAACTCCAACATTGATTTTTTGTTCCTTTTTCTACCTCTTCAAAACTCCACATTTTTTTTTTTTTTTTTTTTTTACCTCTTCAAAACTCCAACATTGATTTTTTGTTCCTTTTTTTACCCCTTCAAAACTCCAAATTTTTTTATTTTTTTTTTTTACCTCTTCAAAACTCCAACTTTTTTTTTTTTTTTTTTACCTCTTCAAAACTCCAATTTTTTTTTTTTTTTTTTACCTCTTCAAAACTCCAATTTTTTTTTTTTTTACCTCTTCAAAACTCCAATTTTTTTTTTTTTACCTCTTCAAAACTCCACATTTTTATTTTTTTTTTTACCTCTTCAAAACTCCAACATTGATTTTTTGTTCCTTTTTTTACCTCTTCAAAACTCCAATTTTTTTTTTTTTTTACCTCTTCAAAACTCCACAATTTTTTTTTTTTTTTTACCTCTTCAAAACTCCAATTTTTTTTTTTTTTTTTTTACCTCTTCAAAACTCCAACATTGATTTTTTGTTCCTTTTTTTACCTCTTCAAAACTCCAAATTTTTTTTTTTTTTTTTTTTACCTCTTCAAAACTCCATTTTTTTTTTTTTTTTTTTACCTCTTCAAAACTCCAAATTTTTTATTTTTTTTTTACCTCTTCAAAACTCCAAATTTTTTTTTTTTTTTTACCTCTTCAAAACTCAATTTCTTTTTTTTTTTTACCTCTTCAAAACTCCAACATTGATTTTTTGTTCCTTTTTTTACCTCTTCAAAACTCCATTTTTTTTTTTTTTTTACCTCTTCAAAACTCTACAATTTTTTTTTTGTTTTTTTTTTTACCTCTTCAAAACTCCAACTTTTTTTTTTTTTACCTTTTCAAAACTCCAACTTTTTTTTTTTTTTTTTTTACCTCTTCAAAACTCCAACATTGATTTTTTGTTCCTTTTTTTACCTCTTCAAAACTCCACAATTTTTTTTTTTTTTTTTTTTTACCTCTTCAAAACTCCAACATTGATTTTTTGTTCCTTTTTTTACCTCTTCAAAACTCCAAATTTTTTTTTTTTTTTTTTTTTACCTCTTCAAAACTCAATTTTTTTTTTTTTTTTTTACCTCTTCAAAACTCCAACTTTTTTTTTTTTTTTACCTCTTCAAAACTCCAACATTTTTTTTTTTTTACCTCTTCAAAACTCCACAATTTTTTTTTTTTTTTTTTTTTTACCTCTTCAAAACTCCAACATTGATTATTTGTTCCTTTTTTTACCTCTTCAAAACTCCAACTTTTTTTTTTTTTTACCTCTTCAAAACTCCAACATTGATTTTTTGTTCCTTTTTTTTACCTCTTCAAAACTCCAAATTTTTTTTTAATTTTTTTTTTACCTCTTCAAAACTCAATTTTTTTTTTTTTTTTTTACCTCTTCAAAACTCCACAATTTTTTTTTTTTTTTTTTTTTACCTCTTCAAAACTCCAACTTTTTTTTTTTTTTACCTCTTCAAAACTCCAACTTTTTTTTTTTTTTACCTCTTCAAAACTCTACAATTTTTTTTTTTTTTTTTTTTTTTACCTCTTCAAAACTCCAACTTTTTTTTTTTTACCTCTTCAAAACTCTACAATTTTTTTTTTTTTTTTTTTTTTTTACCTCTTCAAAACTCCAACATTGATTTTTTGTTCCTTTTTTTACCTCTTCAAAACTCCAACTTTTTTTTTTTTTTTACCTCTTCAAAACTCAATTTTTTTTAATTTTTTTTTTACCTCTTCAAAACTCCAACATTGATTTTTTGTTCCTTTTTTTTACCTCTTCAAAACTCCAATATTTTTTTTTTTTTTTTTTTTACCTCTTCAAAACTCAATTTTTTTTAATTTTTTTTTACCTCTTCAAAACTCCACAATTTTTTTTTTTTTTTTTTTTTTACCTCTTCAAAACTCCAACTTTTTTTTTTTTTTACCTCTTCAAAACTCCAACTTTTTTTTTTTTTTTTTTACCTCTTCAAAACTCCAACATTGATTTTTTGTTCCTTTTTCTACCTCTTCAAAACTCCACAATTTTTTTTTTTTTTTTTTTTTTACCTCTTCAAAACTCCAACATTGATTTTTTGTTCCTTTTTTTACCCCTTCAAAACTCCAAATTTTTTTATTTTTTTTTTTACCTCTTCAAAACTCCAACTTTTTTTTTTTTTTTTTTACCTCTTCAAAACTCCAATTTTTTTTTTTTTTTTTTACCTCTTCAAAACTCCAATTTTTTTTTTTTTTACCTCTTCAAAACTCCAATTTTTTTTTTTTACCTCTTCAAAACTCCAACATTGATTTTTTGTTCCTTTTTTTACCTCTTCAAAACTCCAATTTTTTTTTTTTTTTACCTCTTCAAAACTCCACAATTTTTTTTTTTTTTTTTACCTCTTCAAAACTCCAATTTTTTTTTTTTTTTTTTTACCTCTTCAAAACTCCAACATTTTTTTTTTGTTCCTTTTTTTACCTCTTCAAAACTCCAATTTTTTTTTTACCTCTTCAAAACTCCAAAACAATTTTTTTTTTTTTTTTTACCTCTTCAAAACTCCAATTTTTTTATTTTTTTTTTTACCTCTTCAAAACTCCAATTTTTTTTTTTTTTACCTCTTCAAAACTCCAATTTTTTTTTTTTTTACCTCTTCAAAACACCACATTTTTTTTTTTTTACCTCTTCAAAACTCCTAAATTTTTTTTTTTTTTTACCTCTTCAAAACTCCACTTTTTTTTTTTTTTTTTACCTCTTCAAAACTCCACAATTTTTTTTTTTTTTTTACCTATTCAAAACTCCTAAATTTTTTTTTTTTTTTTTACCTCTTCAAAACTCCAACTTTTTTTTTTTTTTACCTCTTCAAAACTCCAAATTTTTTTTTTTTTTTTTACCTCTTCAAAACTCCATTTTTTTTTATTTTTTTTTACCTCTTCAAAACTCCAAATTTTTTTTTTTTTTTTTACCTCTTCAAAACTCCAAATTTTTTTTTTTTTTTTACCTCTTCAAAACTCAATTTCTTTTTTTTTTTTACCTCTTCAAAACTCCAACATTGATTTTTTGTTCCTTTTTTTACCTCTTCAAAACTCCACAATTTTTTTTTTTTTTTTTTACCTCTTCAAAACTCCAACATTTTTTTTTTTTTACCTCTTCAAACCTCCAACTTTTTTTTATTTCTTTTTACCTCTTCAAAACTCCTAAATATTTTTTTTTTTTTTTTTTACCTCTTCAAAACTCCAACTTTTTTTTTTTACCTCTTCAAAACTCCACATTTTTTTTTTTTTACCTCTTCAAAACTCAATTTTTTTTAATTTTTTTTTTACCTCTTCAAAACTCCAACATTGATTTTTTGTTCCTTTTTTTACCTCTTCAAAACTCCAATTTTTTTTTTTTTTTTTTACCTCTTCAAAACTCAATTTTTTTTTTTTTTTTTTACCTCTTCAAAACTCCACAATTTTTTTTATTTTTTTTTACCTCTTCAAAACTCCAACTTTTTTTTTTTTTTTACCTCTTCAAAACTCCAACTTTTTTTTTTTTTTTTACCTCTTCAAAACTCCAACTTTTTATTTTTTTTTACCTCTTCAAAACTCAATTTTTTTAAATTTTTTTTTTACCTCTTCAAAACTCCAACTTTTTTTTTTTTTTTTTTTACCTCTTCAAAACTCCACAATTTTTTTTTTTTTTTTTTTTTACCTCTTCAGAACTCCAACTTTTTATATATTTTTACCTCTTCAAAACTCAATTTTTTTTAAATTTTTTTTTTACCTCTTCAAAACTCCAACTTTTTTTTTTTTTTTTTTTACCTCTTCAAAACTCCAACTTTTTTTTTTTTTACCTCTTCAAAACTCCAACTTTTTTTTTTTTTTTGTTTACCTCTTTAAAACTCCAACATTGATTTTTTGTTCCTTTTTTTACCTCTTCAAAACTCCAACTTTTTTTTTTTTTTTTTTTACCTCTTCAAAACTCCAACATTGATTTTTTGTTCCTTTTTTTACCTCTTCAAAACTCAATTTTTTTTTTTTTTTTTTACCTCTTCAAAACTCCAACTTTTTTTTTTTTTTTACCTCTTCAAAACTCCACAATTTTTTTTTTTTTTTTTTTTTACCTCTTCAAAACTCCAACATTGATTTTTTGTTCCTTTTTTTACCTCTTCAAAACTCCAACTTTTTTTTTTTTTTTTTTTACCTCTTCAAAACTCCAACTTTTTTTTTTTTTTTTACCTCTTCAAAACTCCAACTTTTTATTTTTTTTTACCTCTTCAAAACTCAATTTTTTTTAAATTTTTTTTTTACCTCTTCAAAACTCCAACTTTTTTTTTTTTTTTTTTTACCTCTTCAAAACTCCACAATTTTTTTTTTTTTTTTTTTTACCTCTTCAGAACTCCAACTTTTTATTTATTTTTACCTCTTCAAAACTCAATTTTTTTTAAATTTTTTTTTTACCTCTTCAAAACTCCAACTTTTTTTTTTTTTTTTTTTACCTCTTCAAAACTCCAACTTTTTTTTTTTTTACCTCTTCAAAATTCCAACTTTTTTTTTTTTTTTTTTTACCTCTTCAAAACTCCAACATTGATTTTTTGTTCCTTTTTTTACCTCTTCAAAACTCCAACTTTTTTTTTTTTTTTTTTTACCTCTTCAAAACTCCAACATTGATTTTTTGTTCCTTTTTTTACCTCTTCAAAACTCAATTTTTTTTTTTTTTTTTACCTCTTCAAAACTCCAACTTTTTTTTTTTTTTTACCTCTTCAAAACTCCACAATTTTTTTTTTTTTTTTTTTTTACCTCTTCAAAACTCCAACATTGATTTTTTGTTCCTTTTTTTACCTCTTCAAAACTCCAACTTTTTTTTTTTTTACCTTTTCAAAACTCCAACTTTTTTTTTTTTTTTTTTTACCTCTTCAAAACTCCAACATTGATTTTTTGTTCCTTTTTTTACCTCTTCAAAACTCCACAATTTTTTTTTTTTTTTTTTTTTACCTCTTCAAAACTCCAACATTGATTTTTTGTTCCTTTTTTTACCTCTTCAAAACTCCAAATTTTTTTTTTTTTTTTTTTTTACCTCTTCAAAACTCAATTTTTTTTTTTTTTTTTTACCTCTTCAAAACTCCAACTTTTTTTTTTTTTTTACCTCTTCAAAACTCCAACATTTTTTTTTTTTTACCTCTTCAAAACTCCACAATTTTTTTTTTTTTTTTTTTTTTACCTCTTCAAAACTCCAACATTGATTATTTGTTCCTTTTTTTACCTCTTCAAAACTCCAACTTTTTTTTTTTTTACCTCTTCAAAACTCCAACATTGATTTTTTGTTCCTTTTTTTTACCTCTTCAAAACTCCAAATTTTTTTTTAATTTTTTTTTTACCTCTTCAAAACTCAATTTTTTTTTTTTTTTTTACCTCTTCAAAACTCCACAATTTTTTTTTTTTTTTTTTTTTACCTCTTCAAAACTCCAACTTTTTTTTTTTTTTACCTCTTCAAAACTCCAACTTTTTTTTTTTTTTACCTCTTCAAAACTCTACAATTTTTTTTTTTTTTTTTTTTTTACCTCTTCAAAACTCCAACTTTTTTTTTTTTTACCTCTTCAAAACTCTACAATTTTTTTTTTTTTTTTTTTTTTACCTCTTCAAAACTCCAACATTGATTTTTTGTTCCTTTTTTTACCTCTTCAAAACTCCAACTTTTTTTTTTTTTTTACCTCTTCAAAACTCAATTTTTTTTTATTTTTTTTTTACCTCTTCAAAACTCCAACATTGATTTTTTGTTCCTTTTTTTTACCTCTTCAAAACTCCAATATTTTTTTTTTTTTTTTTTTTACCTCTTCAAAACTCAATTTTTTTTAATTTTTTTTTACCTATTCAAAACTCCACAATTTTTTTTTTTTTTTTTTTTTTACCTTTTCAAAACTCCAACTTTTTTTTTTTTTTACCTCTTCAAAACTCCAACTTTTTTTTTTTTTTTTTTACCTCTTCAAAACTCCAACATTGATTTTTTGTTCCTTTTTCTACCTCTTCAAAACTCCACAATTTTTTTTTTTTTTTTTTTTTACCTCTTCAAAACTCCAACATTGATTTTTTGTTCCTTTTTTTACCCCTTCAAAACTCCAAATTTTTTATTTTTTTTTTTACCTCTTCAAAACTCCAACTTTTTTTTTTTTTTTTTTTACCTCTTCAAAACTCCAATTTTTTTTTTTTTTTTTTACCTCTTCAAAACTCCAATTTTTTTTTTTTTTTTTTACCTCTTCAAAACTCCAATTTTTTTTTTTTTACCTCTTCAAAACTCCAATTTTTTTTTTTTTACCTCTTCAAAACTCCAACATTGATTTTTTGTTCCTTTTTTTACCTCTTCAAAACTCCAATTTTTTTTTTTTTTTACCTCTTCAAAACTCCACAATTTTTTTTTTTTTTTTTACCTCTTCAAAACTCCAATTTTTTTTTTTTTTTTTTTACCTCTTCAAAACTCCAACATTTTTTTTTTGTTCCTTTTTTTACCTCTTCAAAACTCCAATTTTTTTTTTACCTCTTCAAAACTCCACAATTTTTTTTTTTTTTTTTACCTCTTCAAAACTCCAATTTTTTTATTTTTTTTTTTACCTCTTCAAAACTCCAATTTTTTTTTTTTTTTACCTCTTCAAAACTCCAATTTTTTTTTTTTTTACCTCTTCAAAACACCACATTTTTTTTTTTTTACCTCTTCAAAACTCCTAAATTTTTTTTTTTTTTTACCTCTTCAAAACTCCACTTTTTTTTTTTTTTTTTACCTCTTCAAAACTCCACAATTTTTTTTTTTTTTTTACCTATTCAAAACTCCTAAATTTTTTTTTTTTTTTTTACCTCTTCAAAACTCCAACTTTTTTTTTTTTTTACCTCTTCAAAACTCCAAATTTTTTTTTTTTTTTTTTTTTACCTCTTCAAAACTCCAACTTTTTTTTTTTTTACCTCTTCAAAACTCTACAATTTTTTTTTTTTTTTTTTTTTTACCTCTTCAAAACTCCAACATTGATTTTTTGTTCATTTTTTTACCTCTTCAAAACTCCAACTTTTTTTTTTTTTTTACCTCTTCAAAACTCAATTTTTTTTAATTTTTTTTTTACCTCTTCAAAACTCCAACATTGATTTTTTGTTCCTTTTTTTTACCTCTTCAAAACTCCAATATTTTTTTTTTTTTTTTTTTACCTCTTCAAAACTCAATTTTTTTTAATTTTTTTTTACCTCTTCAAAACTCCACAATTTTTTTTTTTTTTTTTTTTTTACCTCTTCAAAACTCCAACTTTTTTTTTTTTTTTACCTCTTCAAAACTCCAACTTTTTTTTTTTTTTTTTTACCTCTTCAAAACTCCAACATTGATTTTTTGTTCCTTTTTCTACCTCTTCAAAACTCCACATTTTTTTTTTTTTTTTTTTTTTACCTCTTCAAAACTCCAACATTGATTTTTTGTTCCTTTTTTTACCCCTTCAAAACTCCAAATTTTTTTATTTTTTTTTTTTACCTCTTCAAAACTCCAACTTTTTTTTTTTTTTTTTTACCTCTTCAAAACTCCAATTTTTTTTTTTTTTTTTACCTCTTCAAAACTCCAATTTTTTTTTTTTTTACCTCTTCAAAACTCCAATTTTTTTTTTTTTACCTCTTCAAAACTCCACATTTTTATTTTTTTTTTTACCTCTTCAAAACTCCAACATTGATTTTTTGTTCCTTTTTTTACCTCTTCAAAACTCCAATTTTTTTTTTTTTTTACCTCTTCAAAACTCCACAATTTTTTTTTTTTTTTTACCTCTTCAAAACTCCAATTTTTTTTTTTTTTTTTTTACCTCTTCAAAACTCCAACATTGATTTTTTGTTCCTTTTTTTACCTCTTCAAAACTCCAAATTTTTTTTTTTTTTTTTTTACCTCTTCAAAACTCCATTTTTTTTTTTTTTTTTTTACCTCTTCAAAACTCCAAATTTTTTATTTTTTTTTTACCTCTTCAAAACTCCAAATTTTTTTTTTTTTTTTACCTCTTCAAAACTCAATTTCTTTTTTTTTTTTACCTCTTCAAAACTCCAACATTGATTTTTTGTTCCTTTTTTTACCTCTTCAAAACTCCATTTTTTTTTTTTTTTTACCTCTTCAAAACTCTACAATTTTTTTTTTGTTTTTTTTTTTACCTCTTCAAAACTCCAACTTTTTTTTTTTTTACCTTTTCAAAACTCCAACTTTTTTTTTTTTTTTTTTTTACCTCTTCAAAACTCCAACATTGATTTTTTGTTCCTTTTTTTACCTCTTCAAAACTCCACAATTTTTTTTTTTTTTTTTTTTTACCTCTTCAAAACTCCAACATTGATTTTTTGTTCCTTTTTTTACCTCTTCAAAACTCCAAATTTTTTTTTTTTTTTTTTTTTACCTCTTCAAAACTCAATTTTTTTTTTTTTTTTTTACCTCTTCAAAACTCCAACTTTTTTTTTTTTTTTACCTCTTCAAAACTCCAACATTTTTTTTTTTTTACCTCTTCAAAACTCCACAATTTTTTTTTTTTTTTTTTTTTTACCTCTTCAAAACTCCAACATTGATTATTTGTTCCTTTTTTTACCTCTTCAAAACTCCAACTTTTTTTTTTTTTTACCTCTTCAAAACTCCAACATTGATTTTTTGTTCCTTTTTTTTACCTCTTCAAAACTCCAAATTTTTTTTTAATTTTTTTTTTACCTCTTCAAAACTCAATTTTTTTTTTTTTTTTTTACCTCTTCAAAACTCCACAATTTTTTTTTTTTTTTTTTTTTACCTCTTCAAAACTCCAACTTTTTTTTTTTTTTACCTCTTCAAAACTCCAACTTTTTTTTTTTTTACCTCTTCAAAACTCTACAATTTTTTTTTTTTTTTTTTTTTTACCTCTTCAAAACTCCAACTTTTTTTTTTTTTACCTCTTCAAAACTCTACAATTTTTTTTTTTTTTTTTTTTTACCTCTTCAAAACTCCAACATTGATTTTTTGTTCCTTTTTTTACCTCTTCAAAACTCCAACTTTTTTTTTTTTTTTACCTCTTCAAAACTCAATTTTTTTTAATTTTTTTTTTACCTCTTCAAAACTCCAACATTGATTTTTTGTTCCTTTTTTTTACCTCTTCAAAACTCCAATATTTTTTTTTTTTTTTTTTTTACCTCTTCAAAACTCAATTTTTTTTAATTTTTTTTTACCTCTTCAAAACTCCACAATTTTTTTTTTTTTTTTTTTTTACCTCTTCAAAACTCCAACTTTTTTTTTTTTTTACCTCTTCAAAACTCCAACTTTTTTTTTTTTTTTTTTTACCTCTTCAAAACTCCAACATTGATTTTTTGTTCCTTTTTCTACCTCTTCAAAACTCCACAATTTTTTTTTTTTTTTTTTTTTACCTCTTCAAAACTCCAACATTGATTTTTTGTTCCTTTTTTTACCCCTTCAAAACTCCAAATTTTTTTATTTTTTTTTTTACCTCTTCAAAACTCCAACTTTTTTTTTTTTTTTTTTACCTCTTCAAAACTCCAATTTTTTTTTTTTTTTTTACCTCTTCAAAACTCCAATTTTTTTTTTTTTTTACCTCTTCAAAACTCCAATTTTTTTTTTTTTACCTCTTCAAAACTCCAACATTGATTTTTTGTTCCTTTTTTTACCTCTTCAAAACTCCAATTTTTTTTTTTTTTTACCTCTTCAAAACTCCACAATTTTTTTTTTTTTTTTACCTCTTCAAAACTCCAACATTTTTTTTTTGTTCCTTTTTTTACCTCTTCAAAACTCCAATTTTTTTTTTACCTCTTCAAAACTCCAAAATTTTTTTTTTTTTTTTTACCTCTTCAAAACTCCAATTTTTTTATTTTTTTTTTTACCTCTTCAAAACTCCAATTTTTTTTTTTTTTACCTCTTCAAAACTCCAATTTTTTTTTTTTTTACCTCTTCAAAACACCACATTTTTTTTTTTTTACCTCTTCAAAACTCCTAAATTTTTTTTTTTTTTACCTCTTCAAAACTCCACTTTTTTTTTTTTTTTTTACCTCTTCAAAACTCCACAATTTTTTTTTTTTTTTTACCTATTCAAAACTCCTAAATTTTTTTTTTTTTTTTACCTCTTCAAAACTCCAACTTTTTTTTTTTTTTACCTCTTCAAAACTCCAAATTTTTTTTTTTTTTTTTACCTCTTCAAAACTCCATTTTTTTTTATTTTTTTTTACCTCTTCAAAACTCCAAATTTTTTTTTTTTTTTTTACCTCTTCAAAACTCCAAATTTTTTTTTTTTTTTTACCTCTTCAAAACTCAATTTCTTTTTTTTTTTTACCTCTTCAAAACTCCAACATTGATTTTTTGTTCCTTTTTTTACCTCTTCAAAACTCCACAATTTTTTTTTTTTTTTTTTACCTCTTCAAAACTCCAACATTTTTTTTTTTTTACCTCTTCAAACCTCCAACTTTTTTTTATTTCTTTTTACCTCTTCAAAACTCCTAAATATTTTTTTTTTTTTTTTTTACCTCTTCAAAACTCCAACTTTTTTTTTTTACCTCTTC
>NW_028258705.1:0-45000 GCF_982586985.1 Callionymus lyra
CCAACATTGATTTTTTGTTCCTTTTTTTACCTCTTCAAAACTCCACAATTTTTTTTTTTTTTTTTTTTTACCTCTTCAAAACTCCAACTTTTTATTTTTTTTTACCTCTTCAAAACTCATTTTTTTTAATTTATTTTTTTTACCTCTTCAAAACTCCAACATTGATTTTTTGTTCCTTTTTTTACCTCTTCAAAACTCCAAATTTTTTTTTCTTTTTTTTTACCTCTTCAAAACTCAATTTTTTTTATTTTTTTTTTACCTCTTCAAAACTCCAACTTTTTTTTTTTTTTTTTTACCTCTTCAAAACTCCAACATTGATTTTTTGTTCCTTTTTTTACCTCTTCAAAACTCCACAATTTTTTTTTTACCTCTTCAAAACTCCTAAATTTTTTTTTTTTTTTTTAACCTCTTCAAAACTCCAACTTTTTTTTTTTTTACCTCTTCAAAACTCCACAAATTTTTTTATATTTTTTTTATCTCTTCAAAACTCCACAATTTTTTATTTATTTTTTTTACCTCCTCAAAACTCTACAATTTTTTTTTTTTTTTTTTTTTACCTCTTCAAAACTCCAACATTTTTTTTTTTTTTTACCTCTTCAAAACTCTACAATTTTTTTTTTTGTTCCTTTTTTTACCTCTTCAAAACTCCAACTTTTTTTTTTTTTTTACCTCTTCAAAACTCAATTTTTTTTTTTTTTTTTTTTTTTACCTCTTCAAAACTCCAACATTGATTTTTTGTTCCTTTTTTTACCTCTTCAAAACTCAATTTTTTTTTATTTTTTTTTTACCTCTTCAAAACTCCAACATTGATTTTTTGTTCCTTTTTTTACCTCTTCAAAACTCCAAATTTCTTTTTTTTTTTTTTTTTGACCTCTTCAAAACTCTTTTTTTTTTTTTTTTTTTTTACCTCTTCAAAACTCCAACTTTTTTTTTTTTTTTACCTCTTCAAAACTCCACAATTTTTTTTTTTTTTTTTTTTACCTCTTCAAAACTCCAACTTTTTTTTTTTTTTACCTCTTCAAAACTCCACAATTTTTTTTTTTTTTTTTTTTACCTCTTCAAAACTCCAACTTTTTTTTTTTTTTTTTTTACCTCTTCAAAACTCCAACATTGATTTTTTGTTCCTTTTTTTACCTCTTCAAAACTCCACAATTTTTTTTTTTTTTTTTTTTACCTCTTCAAAACTCAATTTTTTTTTTTTTTTTTTTACCTCTTCAAAACTCCAACATTGATTTTTTTTTTTTTTTTTTACCTCTTCAAAACTCCAACTTTTTTTTTTTTTTTTTTTACCTCTTCAAAACTCCAACATTGATTTTTTGTTCCTTTTTTTTACCTCTTCAAAACTCCACAATTTTTTTTATTTTTTTTTTTTACCTCTTCAAAACTCCAACTTTTTTTTTTTTTTTACCTCTTCAAAACTCAATTTTTTTTATTTTTTTTTTACCTCTTCAAAACTCCAACATTGATTTTTTTTTTTTTTTTTACCTCTTCAAAACTCCAACTTTTTTTTTTTTTTTTTTTACCTCTTCAAAACTCCAACATTGATTTTTTGTTCCTTTTTTTACCTCTTCAAAACTCCACAATTTTTTTTTTTTTTTTTTTTTTACCTCTTCAAAACTCAATTTTTTTTTTTTTTTTTTTACCTCTTCAAAACTCCAACTTTTTTTTTTTTTTACCTCTTCAAAACTCAATTTTTTTTTTTTTTTTTTACCTCTTCAAAACTCCAACATTGATTTTTTGTTCCTTTTTTTACCTCTTCAAAACTCCACAATTTTTTTTTTTTTTTTTTTTTACCTCTTCAAAACTCCAACTTTTTATTTTTTTTTACCTCTTCAAAACTCATTTTTTTTAATTTATTTTTTTTACCTCTTCAAAACTCCAACATTGATTTTTTGTTCCTTTTTTTACCTCTTCAAAACTCCAAATTTTTTTTTCTTTTTTTTTACCTCTTCAAAACTCAATTTTTTTTTTTTTTTTTTACCTCTTCAAAACTCCAACTTTTTTTTTTTTTTTTTTACCTCTTCAAAACTCAAACATTGATTTTTTGTTCCTTTTTTTACCTCTTCAAAACTCCACAATTTTTTTTTTACCTCTTCAAAACTCCTAAATTTTTTTTTTTTTTTTTAACCTCTTCAAAACTCCAACTTTTTTTTTTTTTACCTCTTCAAAACTCAATTTTTTTTATTTTTTTTTTACCTCTTCAAAACTCCAACTTTTTTTTTTTTTTTTTTTACCTCTTCAAAACTCCAACATTGATTTTTTGTTCCTTTTTTTACCTCTTCAAAACTCCAACTTTTTTTTTTTTTTTACCTCTTCAAAACTCAATTTTTTTTTTTTTTTTTACCTCTTCAAAACTCCAACATTGATTTTTTTTTTTTTTTTTACCTCTTCAAAACTCCAACTTTTTTTTTTTTTTTTTTTACCTCTTCAAAACTCCAACATTGATTTTTTGTTCCTTTTTTTACCTCTTCAAAACTCCACAATTTTTTTTTTTTTTTTTTTTTACCTCTTCAAAACTCAATTTTTTTTTTTTTTTTTTTACCTCTTCAAAACTCCAACATTGATTTTTTTTTTTTTTTTTTACCTCTTCAAAACTCCAACTTTTTTTTTTTTTTTTTTTACCTCTTCAAAACTCCAACATTGATTTTTTGTTCCTTTTTTTTACCTCTTCAAAACTCCACAATTTTTTTTTTTTTTTTTTTTTACCTCTTCAAAACTCCAACATTGATTTTTTGTTCCTTTTTTTACCTCTTCAAAACTCAATTTTTTTAATTTTTTTTTACCTCTTCAAAACTCCAACATTGATTTTTTGTTCCTTTTTTTACCTCTTCAAAACTCCAAATTTTTTTTTCTTTTTTTTTACATCTTCAAAACTCAATTTTTTTTATTTTTTTTTTACCTCTTCAAAACTCCAACTTTTTTTTTTTTTTTTTACCTCTTCAAAACTCAATTTTTTTTTTTTTTTTACCTCTTCAAAACTCCACAATTTTTTTTTTTTTTTTTTTTACCTCTTCAAAACTCCAACTTTTTATTTTTTTTTACCTCTTCAAAACTCCAACTTTTTTTTTTTTTTACCTCTTCAAAACTCCAACATTGATTTTTTGTTCCTTTTTCTACCTCTTCAAAACTCCACAATTTTTTTTATTTTTTTTTTTACCTCTTCAAAACTCCAACTTTTTTTTTTTTACCTCTTCAAAACTCAATTTTTTTTTTTTTTTTTTTTTACCTCTTCAAAACTCCAACATTGATTTTTTGTTCCTTTTTTTACCTCTTCAAAACTCCAAATTTTTTTTTCTTTTTTTTTACCTCTTCAAAACTCAATTTTTTTTTTTTTTTTTACCTCTTCAAAACTCTACAATTTTTTTTTTTTTTTTTTTTTTACCTCTTCAAAACTCCAACTTTTTTTTTTTTTACCTCTTCAAAACTCCAACTTTTTTTTTTTTTTTACCTCTTCAAAACTCTACAATTTTTTTTTTTTTTTTTTTTACCTCTTCAAAACTCCAACATTTTTTTTTTTTTTACCTCTTCAAAACTCCAACATTGATTTTTTGTTCCTTTTTCTACCTCTTCAAAACTCCACAAATTTTTTTATTTTTTTTTTTACCTCTTCAAAACTCCAACTTTTTTTTTTTTTTTTACCTCTTCAAAACTCTACAATTTTTTTTTTTTTTTTTTTACCTCTTCAAAACTCCAACTTTTTTTTTTTTTTTACCTCTTCAAAACTCTACAATTTTTTTTTTTTTTTTTTTTACCTCTTCAAAACTCCAACTTTTTTTTTTTTTTTACCTCTTCAAAACTCCAACATTGATTTTTTGTTCCTTTTTCTACCTCTTCAAAACTCCACAATTTTTTTTATTTTTTTTTTTACCTCTTCAAAACTCCAACTTTTTTTTTTTTTACCTCTTCAAAACTCAATTTTTTTTTTTTTTTTTTTACCTCTTCAAAACTCCAACATTGATTTTTTGTTCCTTTTTTTACCTCTTCAAAACTCCAAATTTTTTTTTCTTTTTTTTTACCTCTTCAAAACTCAATTTTTTTTTTTTTTTTTTACCTCTTCAAAACTCTACAATTTTTTTTTTTTTTTTTTTTTTACCTCTTCAAAACTCCAACTTTTTTTTTTTTTTACCTCTTCAAAACTCCAACTTTTTTTTTTTTTTTTTTTACCTCTTCAAAACTCCAACATTGATTTTTTGTTCCTTTTTTTACCTCTTCAAAACTCCACAATTTTTTTTTTACCTCTTCAAAACTCCAACTTTTTTTTTTTTTTTTTTACCTCTTCAAAACTCCAACATTTTTTTTTTTTTTACCTCTTCAAAACTCCAACATTGATTTTTTGTTCCTTTTTTTACCTCTTCAAAACTCCAAATTTTTTTTTCTTTTTTTTTACCTCTTCAAAACTCAATTTTTTTTTTTTTTTTTTTACCTCTTCAAAACTCCAACTTTTTTTTTTTTTTTTACCTCTTCAAAACTCTACAATTTTTTTTTTTTTTTTTTTTTACCTCTTCAAAACTCCAACTTTTTTTTTTTTTTACCTCTTCAAAACTCCAACTTTTTTTTTTTTTTTTTACCTCTTCAAAACTCCAACATTGATTTTTTGTTCCTTTTTTTACCTCTTCAAAACTCCACAATTTTTTTTTTACCTCTTCAAAACTCCAACTTTTTTTTTTTTTTTTTTACCTCTTCAAAACTCCAACATTGATTTTTTGTTCCTTTTTTTACCTCTTCAAAACTCTTTTTTTTTTTACCTCTTCAAAACTCCACAATTTTTTTTTTTTTTTTTTTATCTCTTCAAAACTCAATTTTTTTTTTTTTTTTTACCTCTTCAAAACTCCAATTTTTTTTTTTTTACCTCTTCAAAACTCCAAATTTTTTTTTTTTTACCTCTTCAAAACTCCTAAATTTTTTTTTTTTTTTTTTAACCTCTTCAAAACTCCAACTTTTTTTTTTTACCTCTTCAAAACTCCACAAATTTTTTTATATTTTTTTTACCTCTTCAAAACTCCACAATTTTTTATTTATTTTTTTTACCTCTTCAAAACTCTACAATTTTTTTTTTTTTTTTTTTACCTCTTCAAAACTCCAACATTTTTATTTTTTTTTACTTCTTCAAAACTCTACAATTTTTTTTTTGTTCCTTTTTTTACCTCTTCAAAACTCCAACTTTTTTTTTTTTTTTACCTCTTCAAAACTCCAACATTGATTTTTTGTTCCTTTTTTTACCTCTTCAAAACTCAATTTTTTTTTTTTTTTTTTTTACCTCTTCAAAACTCCAACATTGATTTTTTGTTCCTTTTTTTACCTCTTCAAAACTCCAAATTTTTTTTTTTTTTTTTTTTACCTCTTCAAAACTGATTTTTTTTTTTTTTTTTTTTACCTCTTCAAAACTCCACAATTTTTTTATTTTTTTTTTACCTCTTCAAAACTCCAACTTTTTTTTTTTTTACCTCTTCAAAACTCCAACTTTTTTTTTTTTTTTTTTTACCTCTTCAAAACTCCAAATTTTTTTTTTTTTTTTTTTTACCTCTTCAAAACTGATTTTTTTTTTTTTTTTTTTTACCTCTTCAAAACTCCACAATTTTTTTTTTTTTTTTTTTTACCTCTTCAAAACTCCAACTTTTTTTTTTTTTACCTCTTCAAAACTCCAACTTTTTTTTTTTTTTTTTTTACCTCTTCAAAACTCCAACATTGATTTTTTGTTCCTTTTTTTACCTCTTCAAAACTCCAACTTTTTTTTTTTTTTTACCTCTTCAAAACTCAATTTTTTTTTTTTTTTTTACCTCTTCAAAACTCCAACATTGATTTTTTTTTTTTTTTTACCTCTTCAAAACTCCAACTTTTTTTTATTTTTTTTTTACCTCTTCAAAACTCCAACATTGATTTTTTGTTCCTTTTTTTACCTCTTCAAAACTCCACAATTTTTTTTTTTTTTTTTTTTTACCTCTTCAAAACTCAATTTTTTTTTTTTTTTTTTACCTCTTCAAAACTCCAACATTGATTTTTTTTTTTTTTTTTTACCTCTTCAAAACTCCAACTTTTTTTTTTTTTTTTTTTACCTCTTCAAAACTCCAACATTGATTTTTTGTTCCTTTTTTTTACCTCTTCAAAACTCCACAATTTTTTTTTTTTTTTTTTTTTACCTCTTCAAAACTCCAACATTGATTTTTTGTTCCTTTTTTTACCTCTTCAAAACTCAATTTTTTTTAATTTTTTTTTTACCTCTTCAAAACTCCAACATTGATTTTTTGTTCCTTTTTTTACCTCTTCAAAACTCCAAATTTTTTTTTCTTTTTTTTTACATCTTCAAAACTCAATTTTTTTTATTTTTTTTTACCTCTTCAAAACTCCAACTTTTTTTTTTTTTTTTTACCTCTTCAAAACTCCAACATTGATTTTTTGTTCCTTTTTTTACCTCTTCAAAACTCCACAATTTTTTTTTTACCTCTTCAAAACTCCTAAATTTTTTTTTTTTTTTTTTAACCTCTTCAAAACTCCAACTTTTTTTTTTTTTACCTCTTCAAAACTCCACAAATTTTTTTATATTTTTTTTATCTCTTCAAAACTCCACAATTTTTTATTTATTTTTTTTACCTCCTCAAAACTCTACAATTTTTTTTTTTTTTTTTTTTTACCTCTTCAAAACTCCAACATTTTTTTTTTTTTTTACCTCTTCAAAACTCTACAATTTTTTTTTTGTTCCTTTTTTTACCTCTTCAAAACTCCAACTTTTTTTTTTTTTTTACCTCTTCAAAACTCAATTTTTTTTTTTTTTTTTTTTTTTACCTCTTCAAAACTCCAACATTGATTTTTTGTTCCTTTTTTTACCTCTTCAAAACTCAATTTTTTTAATTTTTTTTTTACCTCTTCAAAACTCCAACATTGATTTTTTGTTCCTTTTTTTACCTCTTCAAAACTCCAAATTTTTTTTTTTTTTTGACCTCTTCAAAACTCTTTTTTTTTTTTTTTTTTTTTACCTCTTCAAAACTCCAACTTTTTTTTTTTTTTTACCTCTTCAAAACTGCACAATTTTTTTTTTTTTTTTTTTACCTCTTCAAAACTCCAACTTTTTTTTTTTTTTACCTCTTCAAAACTCCACAATTTTTTTTTTTTTTTTTTTACCTCTTCAAAACTCCACAATTTTTTTTTTTTTTTTTTTTACCTCTTCAAAACTCCAACTTTTTTTTTTTTTTTTTTTACCTCTTCAAAACTCCAACATTGATTTTTTGTTCCTTTTTTTACCTCTTCAAAACTCCACAATTTTTTTTTTTTTTTTTTTTTACCTCTTCAAAACTCAATTTTTTTTTTTTTTTTTTTACCTCTTCAAAACTCCAACATTGATTTTTTTTTTTTTTTTTACCTCTTCAAAACTCCAACTTTTTTTTTTTTTTTTTTTACCTCTTCAAAACTCCAACATTGATTTTTTGTTCCTTTTTTTTACCTCTTCAAAACTCCACAATTTTTTTTATTTTTTTTTTTTACCTCTTCAAAACTCAATTTTTTTTATTTTTTTTTTACCTCTTCAAAACTCCAACATTGATTTTTTTTTTTTTTTTACCTCTTCAAAACTCCAACTTTTTTTTTTTTTTTTTTTACCTCTTCAAAACTCCAACATTGATTTTTTGTTCCTTTTTTTACCTCTTCAAAACTCCACAATTTTTTTTTTTTTTTTTTTTTACCTCTTCAAAACTCAATTTTTTTTTTTTTTTTTTTACCTCTTCAAAACTCCAACATTGATTTTTTTTTTTTTTTTTTACCTCTTCAAAACTCCAACTTTTTTTTTTTTTTTTTTTACCTCTTCAAAACTCCAACATTGATTTTTTGTTCCTTTTTTTACCTCTTCAAAACTCCACAATTTTTTTTTTTTTTTTTTTTACCTCTTCAAAACTCCAACTTTTTATTTTTTTTTACCTCTTCAAAACTCATTTTTTTTAATTTATTTTTTTTACCTCTTCAAAACTCCAACATTGATTTTTTGTTCCTTTTTTTACCTCTTCAAAACTCCAAATTTTTTTTTCTTTTTTTTTACCTCTTCAAAACTCAATTTTTTTTATTTTTTTTTTACCTCTTCAAAACTCCAACTTTTTTTTTTTTTTTTTTACCTCTTCAAAACTCCAACATTGATTTTTTGTTCCTTTTTTTACCTCTTCAAAACTCCACAATTTTTTTTTTACCTCTTCAAAACTCCTAAATTTTTTTTTTTTTTTTAACCTCTTCAAAACTCCAACTTTTTTTTTTTTTACCTCTTCAAAACTCCACAAATTTTTTTATATTTTTTTTATCTCTTCAAAACTCCACAATTTTTTATTTATTTTTTTTACCTCCTCAAAACTCTACAATTTTTTTTTTTTTTTTTTTTTACCTCTTCAAAACTCCAACATTTTTTTTTTTTTTACCTCTTCAAAACTCTACAATTTTTTTTTTTGTTCCTTTTTTTACCTCTTCAAAACTCCAACTTTTTTTTTTTTTTTACCTCTTCAAAACTCAATTTTTTTTTTTTTTTTTTTTTACCTCTTCAAAACTCCAACATTGATTTTTTGTTCCTTTTTTTACCTCTTCAAAACTCAATTTTTTTTAATTTTTTTTTTACCTCTTCAAAACTCCAACATTGATTTTTTGTTCCTTTTTTTACCTCTTCAAAACTCCAAATTTTTTTTTCTTTTTTTTTACATCTTCAAAACTCAATTTTTTTTATTTTTTTTTTACCTCTTCAAAACTCCAACTTTTTTTTTTTTTTTTTTACCTCTTCAAAACTCCAACATTGATTTTTTGTTCCTTTTTTTACCTCTTCAAAACTCCACAATTTTTTTTTTACCTCTTCAAAACTCCTAAATTTTTTTATTTTTTTTTAACCTCTTCAAAACTCCAACTTTTTTTTTTTTACCTCTTCAAAACTCCACAAATTTTTTTATATTTTTTTTATCTCTTCAAAACTCCACAATTTTTTATTTATTTTTTTTACCTCCTCAAAACTCTACAATTTTTTTTTTTTTTTTTTTTTACCTCTTCAAAACTCCAACATTTTTTTTTTTTTTTACCTCTTCAAAACTCTACAATTTTTTTTTTTGTTCCTTTTTTTACCTCTTCAAAACTCCAACTTTTTTTTTTTTTTTACCTCTTCAAAACTCAATTTTTTTTTTTTTTTTTTTTTTTACCTCTTCAAAACTCCAACATTGATTTTTTGTTCCTTTTTTTACCTCTTCAAAACTCAATTTTTTTTAATTTTTTTTTTACCTCTTCAAAACTCCAACATTGATTTTTGTTCCTTTTTTTACCTCTTCAAAACTCCAAATTTTTTTTTTTTTTTTTTTTGACCTCTTCAAAACTCTTTTTTTTTTTTTTTTTTTTTACCTCTTCAAAACTCCAACTTTTTTTTTTTTTTTACCTCTTCAAAACTCCACAATTTTTTTTTTTTTTTTTTTTACCTCTTCAAAACTCCAACATTGATTTTTTGTTCCTTTTTTTACCTCTTCAAAACTCCAAATTTTTTTTTTTTTTTTTTTTTGACCTCTTCAAAACTCTTTTTTTTTTTTTTTTTTTTACCTCTTCAAAACTCCAACTTTTTTTTTTTTTTACCTCTTCAAAACTCCACAATTTTTTTTTTTTTTTTTTTTACCTCTTCAAAACTCCAACTTTTTTTTTTTTTTTACCTCTTCAAAACTCCACAATTTTTTTTTTTTTTTTTTTTTACCTCTTCAAAACTCCAACTTTTTTTTTTTTTTACCTCTTCAAAACTCCACAATTTTTTTTTTTTTTTTTTTACCTCTTCAAAACTCCAACTTTTTTTTTTTTTTTACCTCTTCAAAACTCCACAATTTTTTTTATTTTTTTTTTACCTCTTCAAAACTCCAACTTTTTTATTTTTTTACCTCTTCAAAACTCCAACTTTTTTTTTTTTTTTTTTTTTTTACCTCTTCAAAACTCCAACATTGATTTTTTGTTCCTTTTTTTACCTCTTCAAAACTCAATTTTTTTTAATTTTTTTTTTACCTCTTCAAAACTCCAACATTGATTTTTTGTTCCTTTTTTTACCTCTTCAAAACTCTACAATTTTTTTTTTTTTTTTTTTTTACCTCTTCAAAACTCCAACTTTTTTTTTTTTTTACCTCTTCAAAACTCCACAATTTTTTTTTTACCTCTTCAAAACTCCAACTTTTTTTTTTTTTTTTTTTACCTCTTCAAAACTCCAACATTGATTTTTTGTTCCTTTTTTTACCTCTTCAAAACTCTTTTTTTTTTTACCTCTTCAAAACTCAATTTTTTTTATTTTTTTTTACCTCTTCAAAACTCCAACTTTTTTTTTTTTTACCTCTTCAAAACTCAATTTTTTTTTTTTTTAACCTCTTCAAAACTCCAACATTGATTTTTTTTTTTTTTTTTTACCTCTTCAAAACTCCAACTTTTTTTTTTTTTTTATCTCTTCAAAACTCCAACATTGATTTTTTGTTCCTTTTTTTACCTCTTCAAAACTCCAACTTTTTTTTTTTTTTACCTCTTCAAAACTCCACAATTTTTTTTTTTTTTTTTTTACCTCTTCAAAACTCCAACTTTTTTTTTTTTTTTACCTCTTCAAAACTCCACAATTTTTTTTATTTTTTTTTTACCTCTTCAAAACTCCAACTTTTTTATTTTTTTACCTCTTCAAAACTCCAACTTTTTTTTTTTTTTTTTTTTTTTACCTCTTCAAAACTCCAACATTGATTTTTTGTTCCTTTTTTTACCTCTTCAAAACTCAATTTTTTTTAATTTTTTTTTTACCTCTTCAAAACTCCAACATTGATTTTTTGTTCCTTTTTTTACCTCTTCAAAACTCTACAATTTTTTTTTTTTTTTTTTTTTACCTCTTCAAAACTCCAACTTTTTTTTTTTTTTACCTCTTCAAAACTCCACAATTTTTTTTTTACCTCTTCAAAACTCCAACTTTTTTTTTTTTTTTTTTTACCTCTTCAAAACTCCAACATTGATTTTTTGTTCCTTTTTTTACCTCTTCAAAACTCTTTTTTTTTTTACCTCTTCAAAACTCAATTTTTTTTATTTTTTTTTACCTCTTCAAAACTCCAACTTTTTTTTTTTTTACCTCTTCAAAACTCAATTTTTTTTTTTTTTAACCTCTTCAAAACTCCAACATTGATTTTTTTTTTTTTTTTTTACCTCTTCAAAACTCCAACTTTTTTTTTTTTTTTATCTCTTCAAAACTCCAACATTGATTTTTTGTTCCTTTTTTTACCTCTTCAAAACTCCAACTTTTTTTTTTTTTTACCTCTTCAAAACTCTACAATTTTTTTTTTTTTTTTTTTTTTACCTCTTCAAAACTCCAACTTTTTTTTTTTTTTTTTACCTCTTCAAAACTCCAACATTGATTTTTTGTTCCTTTTTCTACCTCTTCAAAACTCCACAATTTTTTTTTTTTTTTTTTTACCTCTTCAAAACTCCAACATTGATTTTTTTTTTTTTTTTTTACCTCTTCAAAACTCCAACTTTTTTTTTTTTTTTACCTCTTCAAAACTCCAACATTGATTTTTTGTTCCTTTTTTTACCTCTTCAAAACTCCAACTTTTTTTTTTTTTACCTCTTCAAAACTCCAACTTTTTTTTTTTTTTTTACCTCTTCAAAACTCTACAATTTTTTTTTTTTTTTTTTTTACCTCTTCAAAACTCCAACTTTTTTTTTTTTTTTTACCTCTTCAAAACTCCAACTTTTTTTTTTTTTACCTATTCAAAACTCTACAATTTTTTTTTTTTTTTTTTTTTACCTCTTCAAAACTCCAACATTTTTTTTTTTTTTTACCTCTTCAAAACTCCAACATTGATTTTTTGTTCCTTTTTCTACCTCTTCAAAACTCCACAATTTTTTTTTTTTTTTTTTTTTACCTCTTCAAAACTCCAACATTGATTTTTTGTTCCTTTTTTTACCTCTTCAAAACTCCAAATTTTTTTTTCTTTTTTTTTACCTCTTCAAAACTCCAACATTGATTTTTTGTTCCTTTTTTTACCTCTTCAAAACTCAATTTTTTTTTTCTTTTTTTTTTACCTCTTCAAAACTCCAACATTGATTTTTTGTTCCTTTTTATACCTCTTCAAAACTCCAAATTTTTTTTTCTTTTTTTTTACCTCTTCAAAACTCCAACTTTTTTTTTTTTTTTTACCTCTTCAAAACTCTACAATTTTTTTTTTTTTTTTTTTTTTACCTCTTCAAAACTCCAACTTTTTTTTTTTTTTACCTCTTCAAAACTCCAACTTTTTTTTTTTTTTTTTTTACCTCTTCAAAACTCCAATTTTTTTTTTTTTTTTACCTCTTCAAAACTCCAACTTTTTTTTTTTTTTACCTCTTCAAAACTCCAACTTTTTTTTTTTTTACCTCTTCAAAACTCCAACATTGATTTTTTGTTCCTTTTTTTACCTCTTCAAAACTCCACAATTTTTTTTTTTTTTTTTTTTACCTCTTCAAAACTCCAACATTTTTTTTTTTTTTTACCTCTTCAAAACTCCAACATTGATTTTTTGTTCCTTTTTTTACCTCTTCAAAACTCCAAATTTTTTTTTTTTTTTTTTTTTACCTCTTCAAAACTCAATTTTTTTTTTTTTTTTACCTCTTCAAAACTCCACAATTTTTTTTTTTTTTTTTTTTACCTCTTCAAAACTCCAACTTTTTATTTTTTTTTACCTCTTCAAAACTCCAACTTTTTTTTTTTTTTACCTCTTCAAAACTCCAACATTGATTTTTTGTTCCTTTTTCTACCTCTTCAAAACTCCACAATTTTTTTTATTTTTTTTTTTACCTCTTCAAAACTCCAACTTTTTTTTTTTTACCTCTTCAAAACTCAATTTTTTTTTTTTTTTTTTTTTTACCTCTTCAAAACTCCAACATTGATTTTTTGTTCCTTTTTTTACCTCTTCAAAACTCCAAATTTTTTTTTCTTTTTTTTTACCTCTTCAAAACTCAATTTTTTTTTTTTTTTTTACCTCTTCAAAACTCTACAATTTTTTTTTTTTTTTTTTTTTTACCTCTTCAAAACTCCAACTTTTTTTTTTTTTTACCTCTTCAAAACTCCAACTTTTTTTTTTTTTTTACCTCTTCAAAACTCTACAATTTTTTTTTTTTTTTTTTTTTACCTCTTCAAAACTCCAACATTTTTTTTTTTTTTTACCTCTTCAAAACTCCAACATTGATTTTTTGTTCCTTTTTCTACCTCTTCAAAACTCCACAAATTTTTTTATTTTTTTTTTTACCTCTTCAAAACTCCAACTTTTTTTTTTTTTTTTACCTCTTCAAAACTCTACAATTTTTTTTTTTTTTTTTTTTACCTCTTCAAAACTCCAACTTTTTTTTTTTTTTTACCTCTTCAAAACTCCAACTTTTTTTTTTTTTTTACCTCTTCAAAACTCCAACATTGATTTTTTGTTCCTTTTTCTACCTCTTCAAAACTCCACAATTTTTTTTATTTTTTTTTTTACCTCTTCAAAACTCCAACTTTTTTTTTTTTACCTCTTCAAAACTCAATTTTTTTTTTATTTTTTTTTACCTCTTCAAAACTCCAACATTGATTTTTTGTTCCTTTTTTTACCTCTTCAAAACTCCAAATTTTTTTTTCTTTTTTTTTACCTCTTCAAAACTCAATTTTTTTTTTTTTTTTTTACCTCTTCAAAACTCTACAATTTTTTTTTTTTTTTTTTTTTACCTCTTCAAAACTCCAACTTTTTTTTTTTTTTACCTCTTCAAAACTCCAACTTTTTTTTTTTTTTTTTTACCTCTTCAAAACTCCAACATTGATTTTTTGTTCCTTTTTTTACCTCTTCAAAACTCCACAATTTTTTTTTTACCTCTTCAAAACTCCAACTTTTTTTTTTTTTTTTTTACCTCTTCAAAACTCCAACATTTTTTTTTTTTTTACCTCTTCAAAACTCCAACATTGATTTTTTGTTCCTTTTTTTACCTCTTCAAAACTCCAAATTTTTTTTTCTTTTTTTTTACCTCTTCAAAACTCAATTTTTTTTTTTTTTTTTTTACCTCTTCAAAACTCCAACTTTTTTTTTTTTTTTTACCTCTTCAAAACTC
Organism: Callionymus lyra; assembly: GCF_982586985.1. Lineage (NCBI taxonomy): Eukaryota > Metazoa > Chordata > Actinopteri > Syngnathiformes > Callionymidae > Callionymus > Callionymus lyra. The sequence goes on from NW_028258705.1 coordinate 14,050, forward strand.
TACAATTTTTTTTTTTTTTTTTTTTTACCTCTTCAAAACTCCAACTTTTTTTTTTTTTTACCTCTTCAAAACTCCAACTTTTTTTTTTTTTTTTTTACCTCTTCAAAACTCCAACATTGATTTTTTGTTCCTTTTTTTACCTCTTCAAAACTCCACAATTTTTTTTTTACCTCTTCAAAACTCCAACTTTTTTTTTTTTTTTTTTACCTCTTCAAAACTCCAACATTGATTTTTTGTTCCTTTTTTTACCTCTTCAAAACTCTTTTTTTTTTTACCTCTTCAAAACTCCACAATTTTTTTTTTTTTTTTTTATCTCTTCAAAACTCAATTTTTTTTTTTTTTTTTACCTCTTCAAAACTCCAATTTTTTTTTTTTTACCTCTTCAAAACTCCAAATTTTTTTTTTTTTACCTCTTCAAAACTCCTAAATTTTTTTTTTTTTTTTTTAACCTCTTCAAAACTCCAACTTTTTTTTTTTACCTCTTCAAAACTCCACAAATTTTTTTATATTTTTTTTACCTCTTCAAAACTCCACAATTTTTTATTTATTTTTTTTACCTCTTCAAAACTCTACAATTTTTTTTTTTTTTTTTTACCTCTTCAAAACTCCAACATTTTTATTTTTTTTTACTTCTTCAAAACTCTACAATTTTTTTTTTGTTCCTTTTTTTACCTCTTCAAAACTCCAACTTTTTTTTTTTTTTTACCTCTTCAAAACTCCAACATTGATTTTTTGTTCCTTTTTTTACCTCTTCAAAACTCAATTTTTTTTTTTTTTTTTTTACCTCTTCAAAACTCCAACATTGATTTTTTTGTTCCTTTTTTTACCTCTTCAAAACTCAATTTTTTTTTATTTTTTTTTTACCTCTTCAAAACTCCAACATTGATTTTTTGTTCCTTTTTTTACCTCTTCAAAACTCCAAATTTTTTTTTTTTTTTTTTTTTTACCTCTTCAAAACTGATTTTTTTTTTTTTTTTTTTTACCTCTTCAAAACTCCACAATTTTTTTTTTTTTTTTTTTACCTCTTCAAAACTCCAACTTTTTTTTTTTTTACCTCTTCAAAACTCCAACTTTTTTTTTTTTTTTTTTACCTCTTCAAAACTCCAAATTTTTTTTTTTTTTTTTTTTACCTCTTCAAAACTGATTTTTTTTTTTTTTTTTTTTACCTCTTCAAAACTCCACAATTTTTTTTTTTTTTTTTTTTACCTCTTCAAAACTCCAACTTTTTTTTTTTTTACCTCTTCAAAACTCCAACTTTTTTTTTTTTTTTTTTTACCTCTTCAAAACTCCAACATTGATTTTTTGTTCCTTTTTTTACCTCTTCAAAACTCCAACTTTTTTTTTTTTTTTACCTCTTCAAAACTCAATTTTTTTTTTTTTTTTTACCTCTTCAAAACTCCAACATTGATTTTTTTTTTTTTTTTTACCTCTTCAAAACTCCAACTTTTTTTTATTTTTTTTTTACCTCTTCAAAACTCCAACATTGATTTTTTGTTCCTTTTTTTACCTCTTCAAAACTCCACAATTTTTTTTTTTTTTTTTTTTACCTCTTCAAAACTCAATTTTTTTTTTTTTTTTTTTACCTCTTCAAAACTCCAACATTGATTTTTTTTTTTTTTTTTTACCTCTTCAAAACTCCAACTTTTTTTTTTTTTTTTTTTACCTCTTCAAAACTCCAACATTGATTTTTTGTTCCTTTTTTTTACCTCTTCAAAACTCCACAATTTTTTTTTTTTTTTTTTTTTACCTCTTCAAAACTCCAACATTGATTTTTTGTTCCTTTTTTTACCTCTTCAAAACTCAATTTTTTTTAATTTTTTTTTTACCTCTTCAAAACTCCAACATTGATTTTTTGTTCCTTTTTTTACCTCTTCAAAACTCCAAAATTTTTTTTCTTTTTTTTTACATCTTCAAAACTCAATTTTTTTTATTTTTTTTTTACCTCTTCAAAACTCCAACTTTTTTTTTTTTTTTTTTACCTCTTCAAAACTCCAACATTGATTTTTTGTTCCTTTTTTTACCTCTTCAAAACTCCACAATTTTTTTTTTACCTCTTCAAAACTCCTAAATTTTTTTTTTTTTTTTAACCTCTTCAAAACTCCAACTTTTTTTTTTTTTACCTCTTCAAAACTCCACAAATTTTTTTATATTTTTTTTATCTCTTCAAAACTCCACAATTTTTTATTTATTTTTTTTACCTCCTCAAAACTCTACAATTTTTTTTTTTTTTTTTTTTTACCTCTTCAAAACTCCAACATTTTTTTTTTTTTTTACCTCTTCAAAACTCTACAATTTTTTTTTTTGTTCCTTTTTTTACCTCTTCAAAACTCCAACTTTTTTTTTTTTTTTACCTCTTCAAAACTCAATTTTTTTTTTTTTTTTTTTTTTTACCTCTTCAAAACTCCAACATTGATTTTTTGTTCCTTTTTTTACCTCTTCAAAACTCAATTTTTTTTAATTTTTTTTTTACCTCTTCAAAACTCCAACATTGATTTTTTGTTCCTTTTTTTACCTCTTCAAAACTCCAAATTTTTTTTTTTTTTTTTTTTGACCTCTTCAAAACTCTTTTTTTTTTTTTTTTTTTTTACCTCTTCAAAACTCCAACTTTTTTTTTTTTTTTACCTCTTCAAAACTCCACAATTTTTTTTTTTTTTTTTTTTACCTCTTCAAAACTCCAACTTTTTTTTTTTTTTACCTCTTCAAAACTCCACAATTTTTTTTTTTTTTTTTTTTACCTCTTCAAAACTCCAACTTTTTTTTTTTTTTTTTTTACCTCTTCAAAACTCCAACATTGATTTTTTGTTCCTTTTTTTACCTCTTCAAAACTCCACAATTTTTTTTTTTTTTTTTTTTTACCTCTTCAAAACTCAATTTTTTTTTTTTTTTTTTTACCTCTTCAAAACTCCAACATTGATTTTTTTTTTTTTTTTTTACCTCTTCAAAACTCCAACTTTTTTTTTTTTTTTTTTTACCTCTTCAAAACTCCAACATTGATTTTTTGTTCCTTTTTTTTACCTCTTCAAAACTCCACAATTTTTTTTATTTTTTTTTTTTACCTCTTCAAAACTCAATTTTTTTTATTTTTTTTTTACCTCTTCAAAACTCCAACATTGATTTTTTTTTTTTTTTTACCTCTTCAAAACTCCAACTATTTTTTTTTTTTTTTTTACCTCTTCAAAACTCCAACATTGATTTTTTGTTCCTTTTTTTACCTCTTCAAAACTCCACAATTTTTTTTTTTTTTTTTTTTTACCTCTTCAAAACTCAATTTTTTTTTTTTTTTTTTTACCTCTTCAAAACTCCAACATTGATTTTTTTTATTTTTTTTTACCTCTTCAAAACTCCAACTTTTTTTTTTTTTTTTTTTACCTCTTCAAAACTCCAACATTGATTTTTTGTTCCTTTTTTTACCTCTTCAAAACTCCACAATTTTTTTTTTTTTTTTTTTTACCTCTTCAAAACTCCAACTTTTTTTTTTTTTTTACCTCTTCAAAACTCAATTTTTTTTTTTTTTTTTTACCTCTTCAAAACTCCAACATTGATTTTTTTTTTTTTTTTACCTCTTCAAAACTCCAACTTTTTTTTTTTTTTTTTTTACCTCTTCAAAACTCCAACATTGATTTTTTGTTCCTTTTTTTACCTCTTCAAAACTCCACAATTTTTTTTTTTTTTTTTTTTACCTCTTCAAAACTCAATTTTTTTTTTTTTTTTTTTACCTCTTCAAAACTCCAACATTGATTTTTTTTTTTTTTTTTTACCTCTTCAAAACTCCAACTTTTTTTTTTTTTTTTTTTACCTCTTCAAAACTCCAACATTGATTTTTTGTTCCTTTTTTTACCTCTTCAAAACTCCACAATTTTTTTTTTTTTTTTTTTTTACCTCTTCAAAACTCCAACTTTTTATTTTTTTTTACCTCTTCAAAACTCATTTTTTTTAATTTATTTTTTTTACCTCTTCAAAACTCCAACATTGATTTTTTGTTCCTTTTTTTACCTCTTCAAAACTCCAAATTTTTTTTTCTTTTTTTTTACCTCTTCAAAACTCAATTTTTTTTTTTTTTTTTTACCTCTTCAAAACTCCAACTTTTTTTTTTTTTTTTTTACCTCTTCAAAACTCCAACATTGATTTTTTGTTCCTTTTTTTACCTCTTCAAAACTCCACAATTTTTTTTTGACCTCTTCAAAACTCCTAAATTTTTTTTTTTTTTTTTAACCTCTTCAAAACTCCAACTTTTTTTTTTTTTACCTCTTCAAAACTCAATTTTTTTTATTTTTTTTTTACCTCTTCAAAACTCCAACTTTTTTTTTTTTTTTTTTACCTCTTCAAAACTCAATTTTTTTTTTTTTTTTTTACCTCTTCAAAACTCCAACATTGATTTTTTTTTTTTTTTTACCTCTTCAAAACTCCAACTTTTTTTTTTTTTTTTTTTACCTCTTCAAAACTCCAACATTGATTTTTTGTTCCTTTTTTTACCTCTTCAAAACTCCACAATTTTTTTTTTTTTTTTTTTTTTACCTCTTCAAAACTCAATTTTTTTTTTTTTTTTTTACCTCTTCAAAACTCCAACATTGATTTTTTTTTTTTTTTTTTACCTCTTCAAAACTCCAACTTTTTTTTTTTTTTTTTTTACCTCTTCAAAACTCCAACATTGATTTTTTGTTCCTTTTTTTACCTCTTCAAAACTCCACAATTTTTTTTTTTTTTTTTTTTTACCTCTTCAAAACTCAATTTTTTTTTTTTTTTTTTTACCTCTTCAAAACTCCAACATTGATTTTTTTTATTTTTTTTTACCTCTTCAAAACTCCAACTTTTTTTTTTTTTTTTTTTACCTCTTCAAAACTCCAACATTGATTTTTTGTTCCTTTTTTTACCTCTTCAAAACTCCACAATTTTTTTTTTTTTTTTTTTTTACCTCTTCAAAACTCCAACTTTTTTTTTTTTTTTACCTCTTCAAAACTCAATTTTTTTTTTTTTTTTTTACCTCATCAAAACTCCAACATTGATTTTTTTTTTTTTTTTACCTCTTCAAAACTCCAACTTTTTTTTTTTTTTTTTTTACCTCTTCAAAACTCCAACATTGATTTTTTGTTCCTTTTTTTACCTCTTCAAAACTCCACAATTTTTTTTTTTTTTTTTTTTTACCTCTTCAAAACTCAATTTTTTTTTTTTTTTTTTTACCTCTTCAAAACTCCAACATTGATTTTTTTTTTTTTTTTTTACCTCTTCAAAACTCCAACTTTTTTTTTTTTTTTTTTTACCTCTTCAAAACTCCAACATTGATTTTTTGTTCCTTTTTTTACCTCTTCAAAACTCCACAATTTTTTTTTTTTTTTTTTTTTACCTCTTCAAAACTCCAACTTTTTATTTTTTTTTACCTCTTCAAAACTCATTTTTTTTAATTTATTTTTTTTACCTCTTCAAAACTCCAACATTGATTTTTTGTTCCTTTTTTTACCTCTTCAAAACTCCAAATTTTTTTTTCTTTTTTTTTACCTCTTCAAAACTCAATTTTTTTTTTTTTTTTTTACCTCTTCAAAACTCCAACTTTTTTTTTTTTTTTTTTTACCTCTTCAAAACTCCAACATTGATTTTTTGTTCCTTTTTTTACCTCTTCAAAACTCCACAATTTTTTTTTGACCTCTTCAAAACTCCTAAATTTTTTTTTTTTTTTTTAACCTCTTCAAAACTCCAACTTTTTTTTTTTTTACCTCTTCAAAACTCAATTTTTTTTATTTTTTTTTTACCTCTTCAAAACTCCAACTTTTTTTTTTTTTTTTTTACCTCTTCAAAACTCAATTTTTTTTTTTTTTTTTTTACCTCTTCAAAACTCCAACATTGATTTTTTTTTTTTTTTTACCTCTTCAAAACTCCGACTTTTTTTTTTTTTTTTTTTACCTCTTCAAAACTCCAACATTGATTTTTTGTTCCTTTTTTTACCTCTTCAAAACTCCACAATTTTTTTTTTTTTTTTTTTTTTACCTCTTCAAAACTCAATTTTTTTTTTTTTTTTTTACCTCTTCAAAACTCCAACATTGATTTTTTTTTTTTTTTTTTACCTCTTCAAAACTCCAACTTTTTTTTTTTTTTTTTTTACCTCTTCAAAACTCCAACATTGATTTTTTGTTCCTTTTTTTACCTCTTCAAAACTCCACAATTTTTTTTTTTTTTTTTTTTACCTCTTCAAAACTCCAACTTTTTATTTTTTTTTACCTCTTCAAAACTCATTTTTTTTAATTTATTTTTTTTACCTCTTCAAAACTCCAACATTGATTTTTTGTTCCTTTTTTTACCTCTTCAAAACTCCAAATTTTTTTTTCTTTTTTTTTACCTCTTCAAAACTCAATTTTTTTTATTTTTTTTTTACCTCTTCAAAACTCCAACTTTTTTTTTTTTTTTTTTACCTCTTCAAAACTCCAACATTGATTTTTTGTTCCTTTTTTTACCTCTTCAAAACTCCACAATTTTTTTTTTACCTCTTCAAAACTCCTAAATTTTTTTTTTTTTTTTAACCTCTTCAAAACTCCAACTTTTTTTTTTTTTACCTCTTCAAAACTCCACAAATTTTTTTATATTTTTTTTATCTCTTCAAAACTCCACAATTTTTTATTTATTTTTTTTACCTCCTCAAAACTCTACAATTTTTTTTTTTTTTTTTTTTTACCTCTTCAAAACTCCAACATTTTTTTTTTTTTTTACCTCTTCAAAACTCTACAATTTTTTTTTTTGTTCCTTTTTTTACCTCTTCAAAACTCCAACTTTTTTTTTTTTTTTACCTCTTCAAAACTCAATTTTTTTTTTTTTTTTTTTTTTTACCTCTTCAAAACTCCAACATTGATTTTTTGTTCCTTTTTTTACCTCTTCAAAACTCAATTTTTTTTTATTTTTTTTTTACCTCTTCAAAACTCCAACATTGATTTTTTGTTCCTTTTTTTACCTCTTCAAAACTCCAAATTTTTTTTTTTTTTTTTTTTGACCTCTTCAAAACTCTTTTTTTTTTTTTTTTTTTTTACCTCTTCAAAACTCCAACTTTTTTTTTTTTTTTACCTCTTCAAAACTCCACAATTTTTTTTTTTTTTTTTTTTACCTCTTCAAAACTCCAACTTTTTTTTTTTTTTACCTCTTCAAAACTCCACAATTTTTTTTTTTTTTTTTTTTACCTCTTCAAAACTCCAACTTTTTTTTTTTTTTTTTTTACCTCTTCAAAACTCCAACATTGATTTTTTGTTCCTTTTTTTACCTCTTCAAAACTCCACAATTTTTTTTTTTTTTTTTTTTTACCTCTTCAAAACTCAATTTTTTTTTTTTTTTTTTTACCTCTTCAAAACTCCAACATTGATTTTTTTTTTTTTTTTTTACCTCTTCAAAACTCCAACTTTTTTTTTTTTTTTTTTTACCTCTTCAAAACTCCAACATTGATTTTTTGTTCCTTTTTTTTACCTCTTCAAAACTCCACAATTTTTTTTATTTTTTTTTTTTACCTCTTCAAAACTCCAACTTTTTTTTTTTTTTTACCTCTTCAAAACTCAATTTTTTTTATTTTTTTTTTACCTCTTCAAAACTCCAACATTGATTTTTTTTTTTTTTTTTACCTCTTCAAAACTCCAACTTTTTTTTTTTTTTTTTTTACCTCTTCAAAACTCCAACATTGATTTTTTGTTCCTTTTTTTACCTCTTCAAAACTCCACAATTTTTTTTTTTTTTTTTTTTTACCTCTTCAAAACTCAATTTTTTTTTTTTTTTTTTTACCTCTTCAAAACTCCAACTTTTTTTTTTTTTTACCTCTTCAAAACTCAATTTTTTTTTTTTTTTTTTTACCTCTTCAAAACTCCAACATTGATTTTTTGTTCCTTTTTTTACCTCTTCAAAACTCCACAATTTTTTTTTTTTTTTTTTTTTACCTCTTCAAAACTCCAACTTTTTATTTTTTTTTACCTCTTCAAAACTCATTTTTTTTAATTTATTTTTTTTACCTCTTCAAAACTCCAACATTGATTTTTTGTTCCTTTTTTTACCTCTTCAAAACTCCAAATTTTTTTTTCTTTTTTTTTACCTCTTCAAAACTCAATTTTTTTTTTTTTTTTTTTACCTCTTCAAAACTCCAACTTTTTTTTTTTTTTTTTTACCTCTTCAAAACTCAAACATTGATTTTTTGTTCCTTTTTTTACCTCTTCAAAACTCCACAATTTTTTTTTTACCTCTTCAAAACTCCTAAATTTTTTTTTTTTTTTTTAACCTCTTCAAAACTCCAACTTTTTTTTTTTTTACCTCTTCAAAACTCAATTTTTTTTATTTTTTTTTTACCTCTTCAAAACTCCAACTTTTTTTTTTTTTTTTTTACCTCTTCAAAACTCAATTTTTTTTTTTTTTTTTTACCTCTTCAAAACTCCAACATTGATTTTTTTTTTTTTTTTACCTCTTCAAAACTCCAACTTTTTTTTTTTTTTTTTTTACCTCTTCAAAACTCCAACATTGATTTTTTGTTCCTTTTTTTACCTCTTCAAAACTCCACAATTTTTTTTTTTTTTTTTTTTTACCTCTTCAAAACTCAATTTTTTTTTATTTTTTTTTACCTCTTCAAAACTCCAACTTTTTTTTTTTTTTACCTCTTCAAAACTCAATTTTTTTTTTTTTTTTTTTACCTCTTCAAAACTCCAACATTGATTTTTTGTTCCTTTTTTTACCTCTTCAAAACTCCACAATTTTTTTTTTTTTTTTTTTTTACCTCTTCAAAACTCCAACTTTTTATTTTTTTTTACCTCTTCAAAACTCATTTTTTTTAATTTATTTTTTTTACCTCTTCAAAACTCCAACATTGATTTTTTGTTCCTTTTTTTACCTCTTCAAAACTCCAAATTTTTTTTTCTTTTTTTTTACCTCTTCAAAACTCAATTTTTTTTTTTTTTTTTTTACCTCTTCAAAACTCCAACTTTTTTTTTTTTTTTTTTACCTCTTCAAAACTCAAACATTGATTTTTTGTTCCTTTTTTTACCTCTTCAAAACTCCACAATTTTTTTTTTACCTCTTCAAAACTCCTAAATTTTTTTTTTTTTTTTTAACCTCTTCAAAACTCCAACTTTTTTTTTTTTTACCTCTTCAAAACTCAATTTTTTTTATTTTTTTTTTACCTCTTCAAAACTCCAACTTTTTTTTTTTTTTTTTTACCTCTTCAAAACTCAATTTTTTTTTTTTTTTTTTACCTCTTCAAAACTCCAACATTGATTTTTTTTTTTTTTTTACCTCTTCAAAACTCCAACTTTTTTTTTTTTTTTTTTTACCTCTTCAAAACTCCAACATTGATTTTTTGTTCCTTTTTTTACCTCTTCAAAACTCCACAATTTTTTTTTTTTTTTTTTTTTACCTCTTCAAAACTCAATTTTTTTTTTTTTTTTTTTACCTCTTCAAAACTCCAACATTGATTTTTTTTTTTTTTTTTTACCTCTTCAAAACTCCAACTTTTTTTTTTTTTTTTTTTACCTCTTCAAAACTCCAACATTGATTTTTTGTTCCTTTTTTTACCTCTTCAAAACTCCACAATTTTTTTTTTTTTTTTTTTTTACCTCTTCAAAACTCCAACTTTTTATTTTTTTTTACCTCTTCAAAACTCATTTTTTTTAATTTATTTTTTTTACCTCTTCAAAACTCCAACATTGATTTTTTGTTCCTTTTTTTACCTCTTCAAAACTCCAAATTTTTTTTTCTTTTTTTTTACCTCTTCAAAACTCAATTTTTTTTATTTTTTTTTTACCTCTTCAAAACTCCAACTTTTTTTTTTTTTTTTTTACCTCTTCAAAACTCCAACATTGATTTTTTGTTCCTTTTTTTACCTCTTCAAAACTCCACAATTTTTTTTTTACCTCTTCAAAACTCCTAAATTTTTTTTTTTTTTTTTAACCTCTTCAAAACTCCAACTTTTTTTTTTTTACCTCTTCAAAACTCCACAAATTTTTTTATATTTTTTTTATCTCTTCAAAACTCCACAATTTTTTATTTATTTTTTTTACCTCCTCAAAACTCTACAATTTTTTTTTTTTTTTTTTTTTACCTCTTCAAAACTCCAACATTTTTTTTTTTTTTACCTCTTCAAAACTCTACAATTTTTTTTTTTGTTCCTTTTTTTACCTCTTCAAAACTCCAACTTTTTTTTTTTTTTTACCTCTTCAAAACTCAATTTTTTTTTTTTTTTTTTTTTTTACCTCTTCAAAACTCCAACATTGATTTTTTGTTCCTTTTTTTACCTCTTCAAAACTCAATTTTTTTTAATTTTTTTTTTACCTCTTCAAAACTCCAACATTGATTTTTTGTTCCTTTTTTTACCTCTTCAAAACTCCAATTTTTTTTTTCTTTTTTTTTACATCTTCAAAACTCAATTTTTTTTATTTTTTTTTTACCTCTTCAAAACTCCAACTTTTTTTTTTTTTTTTTTACCTCTTCAAAACTCCAACATTGATTTTTTGTTCCTTTTTTTACCTCTTCAAAACTCCACAATTTTTTTTTACCTCTTCAAAACTCCTAAATTTTTTTTTTTTTTTTTAACCTCTTCAAAACTCCAACTTTTTTTTTTTTACCTCTTCAAAACTCCACAAATTTTTTTATATTTTTTTTATCTCTTCAAAACTCCACAATTTTTTATTTATTTTTTTTACCTCCTCAAAACTCTACAATTTTTTTTTTTTTTTTTTTTTTACCTCTTCAAAACTCCAACATTTTTTTTTTTTTTTACCTCTTCAAAACTCTACAATTTTTTTTTTTGTTCCTTTTTTTACCTCTTCAAAACTCCAACTTTTTTTTTTTTTTTACCTCTTCAAAACTCAATTTTTTTTTTTTTTTTTTTTTTTACCTCTTCAAAACTCCAACATTGATTTTTTGTTCCTTTTTTTACCTCTTCAAAACTCAATTTTTTTTAATTTTTTTTTTACCTCTTCAAAACTCCAACATTGATTTTTTGTTCCTTTTTTTACCTCTTCAAAACTCCAAATTTTTTTTTTTTTTTTTTTGACCTCTTCAAAACTCTTTTTTTTTTTTTTTTTTTTTACCTCTTCAAAACTCCAACTTTTTTTTTTTTTTTACCTCTTCAAAACTCCACAATTTTTTTTTTATTTTTTTTTACCTCTTCAAAACTCCAACTTTTTTTTTTTTTACCTCTTCAAAACTCCACAATTTTTATTTTTTTTTTTTTACCTCTTCAAAACTCCAACTTTTTTTTTTTTTTTACCTCTTCAAAACTCCACAATTTTTTTTTTTTTTTTTTTTACCTCTTCAAAACTCCAACTTTTTTTTTTTTTTACCTCTTCAAAACTCCACAATTTTTTTTTTTTTTTTTTTTACCTCTTCAAAACTCCAACTTTTTTTTTTTTTTTACCTCTTCAAAACTCCACAATTTTTTTTTTTTTTTTTTTACCTCTTCAAAACTCCAACTTTTTTATTTTTTTACCTCTTCAAAACTCCAACTTTTTTTTTTTTTTTTTTTTTTTACCTCTTCAAAACTCCAACATTGATTTTTTGTTCCTTTTTTTACCTCTTCAAAACTCAATTTTTTTTAATTTTTTTTTTACCTCTTCAAAACTCCAACATTGATTTTTTGTTCCTTTTTTTACCTCTTCAAAACTCCAAATTTTTTTTTTTTTTTTTTTGACCTCTTCAAAACTCTTTTTTTTTTTTTTTTTTTTTACCTCTTCAAAACTCCAACTTTTTTTTTTTTTTTACCTCTTCAAAACTCCACAATTTTTTTTTTTTTTTTTTTTTTACCTCTTCAAAACTCCACAATTTTTTTTTTTTTTTTTTTTACCTCTTCAAAACTCCAACTTTTTTTTTTTTTTTACCTCTTCAAAACTCCACAATTTTTTTTTTTTTTTTTTTTACCTCTTCAAAACTCCAACTTTTTTTTTTTTTTACCTCTTCAAAACTCCAACTTTTTTTTTTTTTTTTTTTACCTCTTCAAAACTCCAACTTTTTTTGTTCCTTTTTTTACCTCTTCAAAACTCCAACTTTTTTTTTTTACCTCTTCAAAACTCTTTTTTTTTTTTTTTTTTTTACCTCTTCAAAACTCCAACTTTTTTTTTTTTTTTTTACCTCTTCAAAACTCCAACATTGATTTTTTGTTCCTTTTTTTACCTCTTCAAAACTCGACAATTTTTTTTTTACCTCTTCAAAACTCCAACTTTTTTTTTTTTTTTTTTTACCTCTTCAAAACTCCAACATTTTTTTTTTTTTTACCTCTTCAAAACTCCAACATTGATTTTTTGTTCCTTTTTTTACCTCTTCAAAACTCCAAATTTTTTTTTCTTTTTTTTTACCTCTTCAAAACTCAATTTTTTTTATTTTTTTTTTACCTCTTCAAAACTCCAACTTTTTTTTTTTTTTTTACCTCTTCAAAACTCTACAATTTTTTTTTTTTTTTTTTTTTTACCTCTTCAAAACTCCAACTTTTTTTTTTTTTTACCTCTTCAAAACTCCAACTTTTTTTTTTTTTTTTTTACCTCTTCAAAACTCCAACATTGATTTTTTGTTCCTTTTTTTACCTCTTCAAAACTCCAACATTTTTTTTTTTTTTACCTCTTCAAAACTCCAACATTGATTTTTTGTTCCTTTTTCTACCTCTTCAAAACTCCACAAATTTTTTTATTTTTTTTTTTACCTCTTCAAAACTCCAACTTTTTTTTTTTTTTTTACCTCTTCAAAACTCTACAATTTTTTTTTTTTTTTTTTTTACCTCTTCAAAACTCCAACTTTGTTTTTTTTTTTACCTCTTCAAAACTCTACAATTTTTTTTTTTTTTTTTTTTTACCTCTTCAAAACTCCAACTTTTTTTTTTTTTTACCTCTTCAAAACTCCAACATTGATTTTTTGTTCCTTTTTCTACCTCTTCAAAACTCCACAATTTTTTTTATTTTTTTTTTTACCTCTTCAAAACTCCAACTTTTTTTTTTTTTACCTCTTCAAAACTCAATTTTTTTTTTTTTTTTTTTTACCTCTTCAAAACTCCAACATTGATTTTTTGTTCCTTTTTTTACCTCTTCAAAACTCTACAATTTTTTTTTCTTTTTTTTTACCTCTTCAAAACTCAATTTTTTTTTTTTTTTTTACCTCTTCAAAACTCTACAATTTTTTTTTTTTTTTTTTTTTTACCTCTTCAAAACTCCAACTTTTTTTTTTTTTACCTCTTCAAAACTCCAACTTTTTTTTTTTTTTTTTTACCTCTTCAAAACTCCAACATTGATTTTTTGTTCCTTTTTTTACCTCTTCAAAACTCCACAATTTTTTTTTTACCTCTTCAAAACTCCAACTTTTTTTTTTTTTTTTTTTACCTCTTCAAAACTCCAACATTTTTTTTTTTTTTACCTCTTCAAAACTCCAACATTGATTTTTTGTTCCTTTTTTTACCTCTTCAAAACTCCAAATTTTTTTTTCTTTTTTTTTACCTCTTCAAAACTCAATTTTTTTTTTTTTTTTACCTCTTCAAAACTCCAACTTTTTTTTTTTTTTTTTTACCTCTTCAAAACTCAATTTTTTTTATTTTTTTTTTACCTCTTCAAAACTCCAACATTGATTTTTTTTTTTTTTTTTACCTCTTCAAAACTCCAACTTTTTTTTTTTTTTTTTTTACCTCTTCAAAACTCCAACATTGATTTTTTGTTCCTTTTTTTACCTCTTCAAAACTCCACAATTTTTTTTTTTTTTTTTTTTTACCTCTTCAAAACTCAATTTTTTTTTTTTTTTTTTTACCTCTTCAAAACTCCAACTTTTTTTTTTTTTTACCTCTTCAAAACTCATTTTTTTTAATTTATTTTTTTTACCTCTTCAAAACTCCAACATTGATTTTTTGTTCCTTTTTTTACCTCTTCAAAACTCCAAATTTTTTTTTCTTTTTTTTTACCTCTTCAAAACTCAATTTTTTTTTTTTTTTTTTTACCTCTTCAAAACTCCAACTTTTTTTTTTTTTTTTTTACCTCTTCAAAACTCAAACATTGATTTTTTGTTCCTTTTTTTACCTCTTCAAAACTCCACAATTTTTTTTTTACCTCTTCAAAACTCCTAAATTTTTTTTTTTTTTTTTAACCTCTTCAAAACTCCAACTTTTTTTTTTTTTACCTCTTCAAAACTCAATTTTTTTTATTTTTTTTTTACCTCTTCAAAACTCCAACTTTTTTTTTTTTTTTTTTACCTCTTCAAAACTCAATTTTTTTTTTTTTTTTTTACCTCTTCAAAACTCCAACATTGATTTTTTTTTTTTTTTTACCTCTTCAAAACTCCAACTTTTTTTTTTTTTTTTTTTACCTCTTCAAAACTCCAACATTGATTTTTTGTTCCTTTTTTTACCTCTTCAAAACTCCACAATTTTTTTTTATTTTTTTTTTTACCTCTTCAAAACTCAATTTTTTTTTATTTTTTTTTACCTCTTCAAAACTCCAACTTTTTTTTTTTTTTACCTCTTCAAAACTCAATTTTTTTTTTTTTTTTTTTACCTCTTCAAAACTCCAACATTGATTTTTTGTTCCTTTTTTTACCTCTTCAAAACTCCACAATTTTTTTTTTTTTTTTTTTTTACCTCTTCAAAACTCCAACTTTTTATTTTTTTTTACCTCTTCAAAACTCATTTTTTTTAATTTATTTTTTTTACCTCTTCAAAACTCCAACATTGATTTTTTGTTCCTTTTTTTACCTCTTCAAAACTCCAAATTTTTTTTTCTTTTTTTTTACCTCTTCAAAACTCAATTTTTTTTTTTTTTTTTTTACCTCTTCAAAACTCCAACTTTTTTTTTTTTTTTTTTACCTCTTCAAAACTCAAACATTGATTTTTTGTTCCTTTTTTTACCTCTTCAAAACTCCACAATTTTTTTTTTACCTCTTCAAAACTCCTAAATTTTTTTTTTTTTTTTTAACCTCTTCAAAACTCCAACTTTTTTTTTTTTTACCTCTTCAAAACTCAATTTTTTTTATTTTTTTTTTACCTCTTCAAAACTCCAACTTTTTTTTTTTTTTTTTTACCTCTTCAAAACTCAATTTTTTTTTTTTTTTTTACCTCTTCAAAACTCCAACATTGATTTTTTTTTTTTTTTTACCTCTTCAAAACTCCAACTTTTTTTTTTTTTTTTTTTACCTCTTCAAAACTCCAACATTGATTTTTTGTTCCTTTTTTTACCTCTTCAAAACTCCACAATTTTTTTTTTTTTTTTTTTTACCTCTTCAAAACTCAATTTTTTTTTTTTTTTTTTTACCTCTTCAAAACTCCAACATTGATTTTTTTTTTTTTTTTTTACCTCTTCAAAACTCCAACTTTTTTTTTTTTTTTTTTTACCTCTTCAAAACTCCAACATTGATTTTTTGTTCCTTTTTTTACCTCTTCAAAACTCCACAATTTTTTTTTTTTTTTTTTTTTACCTCTTCAAAACTCCAACTTTTTATTTTTTTTTACCTCTTCAAAACTCATTTTTTTTAATTTATTTTTTTTACCTCTTCAAAACTCCAACATTGATTTTTTGTTCCTTTTTTTACCTCTTCAAAACTCCAAATTTTTTTTTCTTTTTTTTTACCTCTTCAAAACTCAATTTTTTTTATTTTTTTTTTACCTCTTCAAAACTCCAACTTTTTTTTTTTTTTTTTTACCTCTTCAAAACTCCAACATTGATTTTTTGTTCCTTTTTTTACCTCTTCAAAACTCCACAATTTTTTTTTTACCTCTTCAAAACTCCTAAATTTTTTTTTTTTTTTTTAACCTCTTCAAAACTCCAACTTTTTTTTTTTTACCTCTTCAAAACTCCACAAATTTTTTTATATTTTTTTTATCTCTTCAAAACTCCACAATTTTTTATTTATTTTTTTTACCTCCTCAAAACTCTACAATTTTTTTTTTTTTTTTTTTTTACCTCTTCAAAACTCCAACATTTTTTTTTTTTTTACCTCTTCAAAACTCTACAATTTTTTTTTTTGTTCCTTTTTTTACCTCTTCAAAACTCCAACTTTTTTTTTTTTTTTACCTCTTCAAAACTCAATTTTTTTTTTTTTTTTTTTTTTTACCTCTTCAAAACTCCAACATTGATTTTTTGTTCCTTTTTTTACCTCTTCAAAACTCAATTTTTTTTAATTTTTTTTTTACCTCTTCAAAACTCCAACATTGATTTTTTGTTCCTTTTTTTACCTCTTCAAAACTCCAATTTTTTTTTTCTTTTTTTTACATCTTCAAAACTCAATTTTTTTTATTTTTTTTTACCTCTTCAAAACTCCAACTTTTTTTTTTTTTTTTTTACCTCTTCAAAACTCCAACATTGATTTTTTGTTCCTTTTTTTACCTCTTCAAAACTCCACAATTTTTTTTTTACCTCTTCAAAACTCCTAAATTTTTTTTTTTTTTTTTAACCTCTTCAAAACTCCAACTTTTTTTTTTTTACCTCTTCAAAACTCCACAAATTTTTTTATATTTTTTTTATCTCTTCAAAACTCCACAATTTTTTATTTATTTTTTTTACCTCCTCAAAACTCTACAATTTTTATTTTTTTTTTTTTTTTACCTCTTCAAAACTCCAACATTTTTTTTTTTTTTACCTCTTCAAAACTCTACAATTTTTTTTTTTGTTCCTTTTTTTACCTCTTCAAAACTCCAACTTTTTTTTTTTTTTTACCTCTTCAAAACTCAATTTTTTTTTTTTTTTTTTTTTTTACCTCTTCAAAACTCCAACATTGATTTTTTGTTCCTTTTTTTACCTCTTCAAAACTCAATTTTTTTTAATTTTTTTTTTACCTCTTCAAAACTCCAACATTGATTTTTTGTTCCTTTTTTTACCTCTTCAAAACTCCAAATTTTTTTTTTTTTTTTTTTGACCTCTTCAAAACTCTTTTTTTTTTTTTTTTTTTTTACCTCTTCAAAACTCCAACTTTTTTTTTTTTTTTACCTCTTCAAAACTCCACAATTTTTTTTTTATTTTTTTTTACCTCTTCAAAACTCCAACTTTTTTTTTTTTTACCTCTTCAAAACTCCACAATTTTTATTTTTTTTTTTTTTACCTCTTCAAAACTCCAACTTTTTTTTTTTTTTTACCTCTTCAAAACTCCACAATTTTTTTTTTTTTTTTTTTACCTCTTCAAAACTCCAACTTTTTTTTTTTTTTACCTCTTCAAAACTCCACAATTTTT
Organism: Callionymus lyra; assembly: GCF_982586985.1. Classification (NCBI taxonomy): domain Eukaryota; kingdom Metazoa; phylum Chordata; class Actinopteri; order Syngnathiformes; family Callionymidae; genus Callionymus; species Callionymus lyra. Next base: position 31,177 of record NW_028258705.1, read on the forward strand.
TTTTTTTTTTTTTTTTACCTCTTCAAAACTCCAACTTTTTTTTTTTTTTTACCTCTTCAAAACTCCACAATTTTTTTTTTTTTTTTTTTACCTCTTCAAAACTCCAACTTTTTTATTTTTTTACCTCTTCAAAACTCCAACTTTTTTTTTTTTTTTTTTTTTTTACCTCTTCAAAACTCCAACATTGATTTTTTGTTCCTTTTTTTACCTCTTCAAAACTCAATTTTTTTTAATTTTTTTTTTACCTCTTCAAAACTCCAACATTGATTTTTTGTTCCTTTTTTTACCTCTTCAAAACTCCAAATTTTTTTTTTTTTTTTTTTGACCTCTTCAAAACTCTTTTTTTTTTTTTTTTTTTTTACCTCTTCAAAACTCCAACTTTTTTTTTTTTTTTACCTCTTCAAAACTCCACAATTTTTTTTTTTTTTTTTTTTTACCTCTTCAAAACTCCAACATTGATTTTTTGTTCCTTTTTTTACCTCTTCAAAACTCCACAATTTTTTTTTTTTTTTTTTTTACCTCTTCAAAACTCCAACTTTTTATTTTTTTTTACCTCTTCAAAACTCATTTTTTTTAATTTATTTTTTTTACCTCTTCAAAACTCCAACATTGATTTTTTGTTCCTTTTTTTACCTCTTCAAAACTCCAAATTTTTTTTTCTTTTTTTTTACCTCTTCAAAACTCAATTTTTTTTTTTTTTTTTTTACCTCTTCAAAACTCCAACTTTTTTTTTTTTTTTTTACCTCTTCAAAACTCAAACATTGATTTTTTGTTCCTTTTTTTACCTCTTCAAAACTCCACAATTTTTTTTTTACCTCTTCAAAACTCCTAAATTTTTTTTTTTTTTTTTAACCTCTTCAAAACTCCAACTTTTTTTTTTTTTACCTCTTCAAAACTCAATTTTTTTTATTTTTTTTTTACCTCTTCAAAACTCCAACTTTTTTTTTTTTTTTTTTACCTCTTCAAAACTCAATTTTTTTTTTTTTTTTTTACCTCTTCAAAACTCCAACATTGATTTTTTTTTTTTTTTTACCTCTTCAAAACTCCAACTTTTTTTTTTTTTTTTTTTACCTCTTCAAAACTCCAACATTGATTTTTTGTTCCTTTTTTTACCTCTTCAAAACTCCACAATTTTTTTTTTTTTTTTTTTTTACCTCTTCAAAACTCAATTTTTTTTTATTTTTTTTTACCTCTTCAAAACTCCAACTTTTTTTTTTTTTTACCTCTTCAAAACTCAATTTTTTTTTTTTTTTTTTTACCTCTTCAAAACTCCAACATTGATTTTTTGTTCCTTTTTTTACCTCTTCAAAACTCCACAATTTTTTTTTTTTTTTTTTTTTACCTCTTCAAAACTCCAACTTTTTATTTTTTTTTACCTCTTCAAAACTCATTTTTTTTAATTTATTTTTTTTACCTCTTCAAAACTCCAACATTGATTTTTTGTTCCTTTTTTTACCTCTTCAAAACTCCAAATTTTTTTTTCTTTTTTTTTACCTCTTCAAAACTCAATTTTTTTTTTTTTTTTTTTACCTCTTCAAAACTCCAACTTTTTTTTTTTTTTTTTTACCTCTTCAAAACTCAAACATTGATTTTTTGTTCCTTTTTTTACCTCTTCAAAACTCCACAATTTTTTTTTTACCTCTTCAAAACTCCTAAATTTTTTTTTTTTTTTTAACCTCTTCAAAACTCCAACTTTTTTTTTTTTACCTCTTCAAAACTCAATTTTTTTTATTTTTTTTTTACCTCTTCAAAACTCCAACTTTTTTTTTTTTTTTTTTACCTCTTCAAAACTCAATTTTTTTTTTTTTTTTTTACCTCTTCAAAACTCCAACATTGATTTTTTTTTTTTTTTTACCTCTTCAAAACTCCAACTTTTTTTTTTTTTTTTTTTACCTCTTCAAAACTCCAACATTGATTTTTTGTTCCTTTTTTTACCTCTTCAAAACTCCACAATTTTTTTTTTTTTTTTTTTTTACCTCTTCAAAACTCAATTTTTTTTTTTTTTTTTTTACCTCTTCAAAACTCCAACATTGATTTTTTTTTTTTTTTTTTACCTCTTCAAAACTCCAACTTTTTTTTTTTTTTTTTTTACCTCTTCAAAACTCCAACATTGATTTTTTGTTCCTTTTTTTACCTCTTCAAAACTCCACAATTTTTTTTTTTTTTTTTTTTTACCTCTTCAAAACTCCAACTTTTTATTTTTTTTTACCTCTTCAAAACTCATTTTTTTTAATTTATTTTTTTTACCTCTTCAAAACTCCAACATTGATTTTTTGTTCCTTTTTTTACCTCTTCAAAACTCCAAATTTTTTTTTCTTTTTTTTTACCTCTTCAAAACTCAATTTTTTTTATTTTTTTTTTACCTCTTCAAAACTCCAACTTTTTTTTTTTTTTTTTTACCTCTTCAAAACTCCAACATTGATTTTTTGTTCCTTTTTTTACCTCTTCAAAACTCCACAATTTTTTTTTTACCTCTTCAAAACTCCTAAATTTTTTTTTTTTTTTTTAACCTCTTCAAAACTCCAACTTTTTTTTTTTTACCTCTTCAAAACTCCACAAATTTTTTTATATTTTTTTTATCTCTTCAAAACTCCACAATTTTTTATTTATTTTTTTTACCTCCTCAAAACTCTACAATTTTTTTTTTTTTTTTTTTTTACCTCTTCAAAACTCCAACATTTTTTTTTTTTTTACCTCTTCAAAACTCTACAATTTTTTTTTTTGTTCCTTTTTTTACCTCTTCAAAACTCCAACTTTTTTTTTTTTTTTACCTCTTCAAAACTCAATTTTTTTTTTTTTTTTTTTTTTTACCTCTTCAAAACTCCAACATTGATTTTTTGTTCCTTTTTTTACCTCTTCAAAACTCAATTTTTTTTAATTTTTTTTTTACCTCTTCAAAACTCCAACATTGATTTTTTGTTCCTTTTTTTACCTCTTCAAAACTCCAATTTTTTTTTTCTTTTTTTTTACATCTTCAAAACTCAATTTTTTTTATTTTTTTTTTACCTCTTCAAAACTCCAACTTTTTTTTTTTTTTTTTTACCTCTTCAAAACTCCAACATTGATTTTTTGTTCCTTTTTTTACCTCTTCAAAACTCCACAATTTTTTTTTTACCTCTTCAAAACTCCTAAATTTTTTTTTTTTTTTTTAACCTCTTCAAAACTCCAACTTTTTTTTTTTTACCTCTTCAAAACTCCACAAATTTTTTTATATTTTTTTTATCTCTTCAAAACTCCACAATTTTTTATTTATTTTTTTTACCTCCTCAAAACTCTACAATTTTTATTTTTTTTTTTTTTTTACCTCTTCAAAACTCCAACATTTTTTTTTTTTTTTACCTCTTCAAAACTCTACAATTTTTTTTTTTGTTCCTTTTTTTACCTCTTCAAAACTCCAACTTTTTTTTTTTTTTTACCTCTTCAAAACTCAATTTTTTTTTTTTTTTTTTTTTTTACCTCTTCAAAACTCCAACATTGATTTTTTGTTCCTTTTTTTACCTCTTCAAAACTCAATTTTTTTTAATTTTTTTTTTACCTCTTCAAAACTCCAACATTGATTTTTTGTTCCTTTTTTTACCTCTTCAAAACTCCAAATTTTTTTTTTTTTTTTTTTGACCTCTTCAAAACTCTTTTTTTTTTTTTTTTTTTTACCTCTTCAAAACTCCAACTTTTTTTTTTTTTTTACCTCTTCAAAACTCCACAATTTTTTTTTTATTTTTTTTTACCTCTTCAAAACTCCAACTTTTTTTTTTTTTACCTCTTCAAAACTCCACAATTTTTATTTTTTTTTTTTTTACCTCTTCAAAACTCCAACTTTTTTTTTTTTTTTACCTCTTCAAAACTCCACAATTTTTTTTTTTTTTTTTTTTACCTCTTCAAAACTCCAACTTTTTTTTTTTTTTACCTCTTCAAAACTCCACAATTTTTTTTTTTTTTTTTTTACCTCTTCAAAACTCCAACTTTTTTTTTTTTTTTACCTCTTCAAAACTCCACAATTTTTTTTTTTTTTTTTTTACCTCTTCAAAACTCCAACTTTTTTATTTTTTTACCTCTTCAAAACTCCAACTTTTTTTTTTTTTTTTTTTTTTACCTCTTCAAAACTCCAACATTGATTTTTTGTTCCTTTTTTTACCTCTTCAAAACTCAATTTTTTTTAATTTTTTTTTTACCTCTTCAAAACTCCAACATTGATTTTTTGTTCCTTTTTTTACCTCTTCAAAACTCCAAATTTTTTTTTTTTTTTTTTTGACCTCTTCAAAACTCTTTTTTTTTTTTTTTTTTTTTACCTCTTCAAAACTCCAACTTTTTTTTTTTTTTTACCTCTTCAAAACTCCACAATTTTTTTTTTTTTTTTTTTTTTACCTCTTCAAAACTCCACAATTTTTTTTTTTTTTTTTTTTACCTCTTCAAAACTCCAACTTTTTTTTTTTTTTTACCTCTTCAAAACTCCACAATTTTTTTTTTTTTTTTTTTTACCTCTTCAAAACTCCAACTTTTTTTTTTTTTTACCTCTTCAAAACTCCAACTTTTTTTTTTTTTTTTTTTACCTCTTCAAAACTCCAACTTTTTTTGTTCCTTTTTTTACCTCTTCAAAACTCCAACTTTTTTTTTTTACCTCTTCAAAACTCTTTTTTTTTTTTTTTTTTTTACCTCTTCAAAACTCCAACTTTTTTTTTTTTTTTTTACCTCTTCAAAACTCCAACATTGATTTTTTGTTCCTTTTTTTACCTCTTCAAAACTCGACAATTTTTTTTTTACCTCTTCAAAACTCCAACTTTTTTTTTTTTTTTTTTTACCTCTTCAAAACTCCAACATTTTTTTTTTTTTACCTCTTCAAAACTCCAACATTGATTTTTTGTTCCTTTTTTTACCTCTTCAAAACTCCAAATTTTTTTTTCTTTTTTTTTACCTCTTCAAAACTCAATTTTTTTTATTTTTTTTTTACCTCTTCAAAACTCCAACTTTTTTTTTTTTTTTTACCTCTTCAAAACTCTACAATTTTTTTTTTTTTTTTTTTTTACCTCTTCAAAACTCCAACTTTTTTTTTTTTTTACCTCTTCAAAACTCCAACTTTTTTTTTTTTTTTTTTACCTCTTCAAAACTCCAACATTGATTTTTTGTTCCTTTTTTTACCTCTTCAAAACTCCAACATTTTTTTTTTTTTTACCTCTTCAAAACTCCAACATTGATTTTTTGTTCCTTTTTCTACCTCTTCAAAACTCCACAAATTTTTTTATTTTTTTTTTTACCTCTTCAAAACTCCAACTTTTTTTTTTTTTTTTACCTCTTCAAAACTCTACAATTTTTTTTTTTTTTTTTTTTACCTCTTCAAAACTCCAACTTTGTTTTTTTTTTTACCTCTTCAAAACTCTACAATTTTTTTTTTTTTTTTTTTTTACCTCTTCAAAACTCCAACTTTTTTTTTTTTTTTACCTCTTCAAAACTCCAACATTGATTTTTTGTTCCTTTTTCTACCTCTTCAAAACTCCACAATTTTTTTTATTTTTTTTTTTACCTCTTCAAAACTCCAACTTTTTTTTTTTTTACCTCTTCAAAACTCAATTTTTTTTTTTTTTTTTTTTACCTCTTCAAAACTCCAACATTGATTTTTTGTTCCTTTTTTTACCTCTTCAAAACTCTACAATTTTTTTTTCTTTTTTTTTACCTCTTCAAAACTCAATTTTTTTTTTTTTTTTTACCTCTTCAAAACTCTACAATTTTTTTTTTTTTTTTTTTTTTACCTCTTCAAAACTCCAACTTTTTTTTTTTTTACCTCTTCAAAACTCCAACTTTTTTTTTTTTTTTTTTACCTCTTCAAAACTCCAACATTGATTTTTTGTTCCTTTTTTTACCTCTTCAAAACTCCACAATTTTTTTTTTACCTCTTCAAAACTCCAACTTTTTTTTTTTTTTTTTTTACCTCTTCAAAACTCCAACATTTTTTTTTTTTTTACCTCTTCAAAACTCCAACATTGATTTTTTGTTCCTTTTTTTACCTCTTCAAAACTCCAAATTTTTTTTTCTTTTTTTTTACCTCTTCAAAACTCAATTTTTTTTTTTTTTTTACCTCTTCAAAACTCCAACTTTTTTTTTTTTTTTTTTACCTCTTCAAAACTCCAACATTGATTTTTTGTTCCTTTTTTTACCTCTTCAAAACTCCACAATTTTTTTTTACCTCTTCAAAACTCCAACTTTTTTTTTTTTTTTTTTTACCTCTTCAAAACTCCAACATTGATTTTTTGTTCCTTTTTTTACCTCTTCAAAACTCTTTTTTTTTTTACCTCTTCAAAACTCAATTTTTTTTTTTTTTTTTTTACCTCTTCAAAACTCCAACTTTTTTTTTTTTTTTTACCTCTTCAAAACTCAATTTTTTTTTTTTTTTTACCTCTTCAAAACTCCAACATTGATTTTTTTTTTTTTTTTTTACCTCTTCAAAACTCCAACGTTTTTTTTTTTTTTACCTCTTCAAAACTCCAACATTGATTTTTTGTTCCTTTTTCTACCTCTTCAAAACTCCACAATTTTTTTTTTTTTTTTTTTTTACCTCTTCAAAACTCCAACTTTTTTTTTTTTTTTTACCTCTTCAAAACTCTACAATTTTTTTTTTTTTTTTTTTTTTACCTCTTCAAAACTCCAACTTTTTTTTTTTTTTTTACCTCTTCAAAACTCCAACTTTTTATTTTTTTTTACCTCTTCAAAACTCTTTTTTTTTTTTTTTTTTTTTTTACCTCTTCAAAACTCCAACATTGATTTTTTGTTCCTTTTTTTACCTCTTCAAAACTCCAAATTTTTTTTTTTTTTTTTTTTACCTCTTCAAAACTCAATTTTTTTTTTTTTTTTTTACCTCTTCAAAACTCCAACTTTTTTTTTTTTTTTTACCTCTTCAAAACTCCAACATTGATTTTTTGTTCCTTTTTCTACCTCTTCAAAACTCCACAATTTTTTTTATTTTTTTGTTTTACCTCTTCAAAACTCCAACTTTTTTTTTTTTTACCTCTTCAAAACTCCAACATTGATTTTTTGTTCCTTTTTTTACCTCTTCAAAACTCCAAATTTTTTTTTCTTTTTTTTTACCTCTTCAAAACTCAATTTTTTTTTTTTTTTTACCTCTTCAAAACTCTACAATTTTTTTTTTTTTTTGTTTACCTCTTCAAAACTCCAACTTTTTTTTTTTTTTACCTCTTCAAAACTCCAACTTTTTTTTTTTTTTTTTTTACCTCTTCAAAACTCCAATTTTTTTTTTTTTTTACCTCTTCAAAACTCCTAATTTTTTTTTTTTTTACCTCTTCAAAACTCCTAATTTTTTTTTTTTTTTACCTCTTCAAAACTCCAACTTTTTTTTTTTTTTACCTCTTCAAAACTCCACAAATTTTTTTATATTTTTTTTACCTCTTCAAAACTCCAACTTTTTTTTTTTTTTACCTCTTCAAAACTCCAACTTTTTTTTTTTTTTTTACCTCTTCAAAACTCTACAATTTTTTTTTTTTTTTTTTTTTACCTCTTCAAAACTCCAACTTTTTTTTTTTTTTACCTCTTCAAAACTCCAACTTTTTTTTTTTTTTACCTCTTCAAAACTCCAACTTTTTTTTTTTTTTTTACCTCTTCAAAACTCCAACATTTTTTTTTTTTTTACCTCTTCAAAACTCCAACATTGATTTTTTGTTCCTTTTTTTACCTCTTCAAAACTCCAAATTTTTTTTTTTTTTTTTTTTACCTCTTCAAAACTCAATTTTTTTTTTTTTTTTACCTCTTCAAAACTCCAACTTTTTTTTTTTTTTTACCTCTTCAAAACTCCACAATTTTTTTTTTTTTTTTTTTTTACCTCTTCAAAACTCCAACTTTTTTTTTTTTTTACCTCTTCAAAACTCCAACTTTTTTTTTTTTTTTTTTACCTCTTCAAAACTCCAACTTTTTTTTTTTTTTACCTCTTCAAAACTCCAACTTTTTTTTTTTTTTTTACCTCTTCAAAACTCCATTTTTTTTTTTTTTACCTCTTCAAAACTCCAACTTTTTTTTTTTTTTACCTCTTCAAAACTCCAACTTTTTTTTTTTTTTACCTCTTCAAAACTCCAACTTTTTTTTTTTTTTTACCTCTTCAAAACTCAATTTTTTTTTTTTTTTTTTTTACCTCTTCAAAACTCCAACATTGATTTTTTTTTTTTTTTTTTACCTCTTCAAAACTCCAACTTTTTTTTTTTTTTTACCTCTTCAAAACTCCAACATTGATTTTTTGTTCCTTTTTTTACCTCTTCAAAACTCCAACTTTTTTTTTTTTTTACCTCTTCAAAACTCCAACTTTTTTTTTTTTTTTTACCTCTTCAAAACTCTACAATTTTTTTTTTTTTTTTTTTTACCTCTTCAAAACTCCAACTTTTTTTTTTTTTTTTACCTCTTCAAAACTCCAACTTTTTTTTTTTTTACCTCTTCAAAACTCTACAATTTTTTTTTTTTTTTTTTTTTACCTCTTCAAAACTCCAACATTTTTTTTTTTTTTACCTCTTCAAAACTCCAACATTGATTTTTTGTTCCTTTTTCTACCTCTTCAAAACTCCACAATTTTTTTTTTTTTTTTTTTTTACCTCTTCAAAACTCCAACATTGATTTTTTGTTCCTTTTTTTACCTCTTCAAAACTCCAAATTTTTTTTTCTTTTTTTTTACCTCTTCAAAACTCCAACATTGATTTTTTGTTCCTTTTTTTACCTCTTCAAAACTCCAATTTTTTTTTTATTTTTTTTTTACCTCTTCAAAACTCCAACATTGATTTTTTGTTCCTTTTTATACCTCTTCAAAACTCCAATTTTTTTTTTCTTTTTTTTTACCTCTTCAAAACTCCAACTTTTTTTTTTTTTTTTACCTCTTCAAAACTCTACAATTTTTTTTTTTTTTTTTTTTTACCTCTTCAAAACTCCAACTTTTTTTTTTTTTACCTCTTCAAAACTCCAACATTGATTTTTTGTTCCTTTTTTTACCTCTTCAAAACTCCACAATTTTTTTTTTTTTTTTTTTTACCTCTTCAAAACTCCAACATTTTTTTTTTTTTTACCTCTTCAAAACTCCAACATTGATTTTTTGTTCCTTTTTTTACCTCTTCAAAACTCCAAATTTTTTTTTTTTTTTTTTTTACCTCTTCAAAACTCAATTTTTTTTTTTTTTTTTACCTCTTCAAAACTCAATTTTTTTTTATTTTTTTTTACCTCTTCAAAACTCCAACTTTTTTTTTTTTTACCTCTTCAAAACTCAATTTTTTTTTTTTTTTAACCTCTTCAAAACTCCAACATTGATTTTTTTTTTTTTTTTTTACCTCTTCAAAACTCCAACTTTTTTTTTTTTTTTATCTCTTCAAAACTCCAACATTGATTTTTTGTTCCTTTTTTTACCTCTTCAAAACTCCAACTTTTTTTTTTTTTTACCTCTTCAAAACTCTACAATTTTTTTTTTTTTTCTTTTTTACCTCTTCAAAACTCCAACTTTTTTTTTTTTTTTTACCTCTTCAAAACTCCAACATTGATTTTTTGTTCCTTTTTCTACCTCTTCAAAACTCCACAATTTTTTTTTTTTTTTTTTACCTCTTCAAAACTCCAACTTTTTTTTTTTTTACCTCTTCAAAACTCAATTTTTTTTTTTTTTTTTTTTTTTACCTCTTCAAAACTCCAACATTGATTTTTTGTTCCTTTTTTTACCTCTTCAAAACTCCAATTTTTTTTTTCTTTTTTTTTACCTCTTCAAAACTCAATTTTTTTTTTTTTTTTACCTCTTCAAAACTCCAACTTTTTTTTTTTTTTTTTTACCTCTTCAAAACTCTACAATTTTTTTTTTTTTTTTTTTTACCTCTTCAAAACTCCAACTTTTTTTTTTTTTTTACCTCTTCAAAACTCTACAATTTTTTTTTTTTTTTTTTTTTACCTCTTCAAAACTCCAACTTTTTTTTTTTTTTTACCTCTTCAAAACTCCAACATTGATTTTTTGTTCCTTTTTCTACCTCTTCAAAACTCCACAATTTTTTTTATTTTTTTTTTTACCTCTTCAAAACTCCAACTTTTTTTTTTTTTACCTCTTCAAAACTCAATTTTTTTTTTTTTTTTTTTTACCTCTTCAAAACTCCAACATTGATTTTTTGTTCCTTTTTTTACCTCTTCAAAACTCTACAATTTTTTTTTCTTTTTTTTTTACCTCTTCAAAACTCAATTTTTTTTTTTTTTTTTACCTCTTCAAAACTCTACAATTTTTTTTTTTTTTTTTTTTTACCTCTTCAAAACTCCAACTTTTTTTTTTTTTACCTCTTCAAAACTCCAACTTTTTTTTTTTTTTTTTTACCTCTTCAAAACTCCAACATTGATTTTTTGTTCCTTTTTTTACCTCTTCAAAACTCCACAATTTTTTTTTTACCTCTTCAAAACTCCAACTTTTTTTTTTTTTTTTTTTACCTCTTCAAAACTCCAACATTTTTTTTTTTTTTACCTCTTCAAAACTCCAACATTGATTTTTTGTTCCTTTTTTTACCTCTTCAAAACTCCAAATTTTTTTTTCTTTTTTTTTACCTCTTCAAAACTCAATTTTTTTTTTTTTTTTACCTCTTCAAAACTCCAACTTTTTTTTTTTTTTTTTTACCTCTTCAAAACTCCAACATTGATTTTTTGTTCCTTTTTTTACCTCTTCAAAACTCCAAAATTTTTTTTTACCTCTTCAAAACTCCAACTTTTTTTTTTTTTTTTTTTACCTCTTCAAAACTCCAACATTGATTTTTTGTTCCTTTTTTTACCTCTTCAAAACTCTTTTTTTTTTTACCTCTTCAAAACTCAATTTTTTTTTTTTTTTTTTTACCTCTTCAAAACTCCAACTTTTTTTTTTTTTTTTACCTCTTCAAAACTCTACAATTTTTTTTTTTTTTTTTTTTTACCTCTTCAAAACTCCAACTTTTTTTTTTTTTTTACCTCTTCAAAACTCCAACATTGATTTTTTGTTCCTTTTTCTACCTCTTCAAAACTCCACAATTTTTTTTATTTTTTTTTTTACCTCTTCAAAACTCCAACTTTTTTTTTTTTTACCTCTTCAAAACTCAATTTTTTTTTTTTTTTTTTTTACCTCTTCAAAACTCCAACATTGATTTTTTGTTCCTTTTTTTACCTCTTCAAAACTCTACAATTTTTTTTTCTTTTTTTTTACCTCTTCAAAACTCAATTTTTTTTTTTTTTTTTTACCTCTTCAAAACTCTACAATTTTTTTTTTTTTTTTTTTTTACCTCTTCAAAACTCCAACTTTTTTTTTTTTTACCTCTTCAAAACTCCAACTTTTTTTTTTTTTTTTTTACCTCTTCAAAACTCCAACATTGATTTTTTGTTCCTTTTTTTACCTCTTCAAAACTCCACAATTTTTTTTTTACCTCTTCAAAACTCCAACTTTTTTTTTTTTTTTTTTTACCTCTTCAAAACTCCAACATTTTTTTTTTTTTTACCTCTTCAAAACTCCAACATTGATTTTTTGTTCCTTTTTTTACCTCTTCAAAACTCCAAATTTTTTTTTCTTTTTTTTTACCTCTTCAAAACTCAATTTTTTTTTTTTTTTTACCTCTTCAAAACTCCAACTTTTTTTTTTTTTTTTTTACCTCTTCAAAACTCCAACATTGATTTTTTGTTCCTTTTTTTACCTCTTCAAAACTCCACAATTTTTTTTTACCTCTTCAAAACTCCAACTTTTTTTTTTTTTTTTTTTACCTCTTCAAAACTCCAACATTGATTTTTTGTTCCTTTTTTTACCTCTTCAAAACTCTTTTTTTTTTTACCTCTTCAAAACTCAATTTTTTTTTTTTTTTTTTTACCTCTTCAAAACTCCAACTTTTTTTTTTTTTTTTACCTCTTCAAAACTCTACAATTTTTTTTTTTTTTTTTTTTTACCTCTTCAAAACTCCAACTGTTTTTTTTTTACCTCTTCAAAACTCCAACTTTTTTTTTTTTTTTTTTTTACCTCTTCAAGACTCCAACATTGATTTTTTGTTCCTTTTTTTACCTCTTCAAAACTCAATTTTTTTTTTTTTTTTTACCTCTTCAAAACTCCAACATTGATTTTTTTTTTTTTTTTTTACCTCTTCAAAACTCCAACGTTTTTTTTTTTTTTACCTCTTCAAAACTCCAACATTGATTTTTTGTTCCTTTTTCTACCTCTTCAAAACTCCACAATTTTTTTTTTTTTTTTTTTTTACCTCTTCAAAACTCCAACTTTTTTTTTTTTTTTTACCTCTTCAAAACTCTACAATTTTTTTTTTTTTTTTTTTTTTTACCTCTTCAAAACTCCAACTTTTTTTTTTTTTTTTACCTCTTCAAAACTCCAACTTTTTATTTTTTTTTACCTCTTCAAAACTCTTTTTTTTTTTTTTTTTTTTTTACCTCTTCAAAACTCCAACATTGATTTTTTGTTCCTTTTTTTACCTCTTCAAAACTCCAAATTTTTTTTTTTTTTTTTTTTACCTCTTCAAAACTCAATTTTTTTTTTTTTTTTTTACCTCTTCAAAACTCCAACTTTTTTTTTTTTTTTTACCTCTTCAAAACTCCAACATTGATTTTTTGTTCCTTTTTCTACCTCTTCAAAACTCCACAATTTTTTTTATTTTTTTGTTTTACCTCTTCAAAACTCCAACTTTTTTTTTTTTTACCTCTTCAAAACTCAATTTTTTTTTTTTTTTTTTTTTACCTCTTCAAAACTCCAACATTGATTTTTTGTTCCTTTTTTTACCTCTTCAAAACTCCAAATTTTTTTTTCTTTTTTTTTACCTCTTCAAAACTCAATTTTTTTTTTTTTTTTACCTCTTCAAAACTCTACAATTTTTTTTTTTTTTTTTTTTACCTCTTCAAAACTCCAACTTTTTTTTTTTTTTTTTTACCTCTTCAAAACTCCAATTTTTTTTTTTTTTTACCTCTTCAAAACTCCTAATTTTTTTTTTTTTTACCTCTTCAAAACTCCTAATTTTTTTTTTTTTTTTACCTCTTCAAAACTCCAACTTTTTTTTTTTTTACCTCTTCAAAACTCCACAAATTTTTTAATATTTTTTTTACCTCTTCAAAACTCCAACTTTTTTTTTTTTTTACCTCTTCAAAACTCCAACTTTTTTTTTTTTTTTTACCTCTTCAAAACTCTACAATTTTTTTTTTTTTTTTTTTTTACCTCTTCAAAACTCCAACTTTTTTTTTTTTTTACCTCTTCAAAACTCCAACTTTTTTTTTTTTTTACCTCTTCAAAACTCCAACTTTTTTTTTTTTTTTTACCTCTTCAAAACTCCAACATTTTTTTTTTTTTTACCTCTTCAAAACTCCAACATTGATTTTTTGTTCCTTTTTTTACCTCTTCAAAACTCCAAATTTTTTTTTTTTTTTTTTTACCTCTTCAAAACTCAATTTTTTTTTTTTTTTACCTCTTCAAAACTCCAACTTTTTTTTTTTTTTTACCTCTTCAAAACTCCACAATTTTTTTTTTTTTTTTTTTTTACCTCTTCAAAACTCCAACTTTTTTTTTTTTTTACCTCTTCAAAACTCCAACTTTTTTTTTTTTTTTTACCTCTTCAAAACTCCATTTTTTTTTTTTTTTACCTCTTCAAAACTCCAACTTTTTTTTTTTTTTACCTCTTCAAAACTCCAACTTTTTTTTTTTTTTACCTCTTCAAAACTCCAACTTTTTTTTTTTTTTTACCTCTTCAAAACTCAATTTTTTTTTTTTTTTTTTTTACCTCTTCAAAACTCCAACATTGATTTTTTTTTTTTTTTTTTACCTCTTCAAAACTCCAACTTTTTTTTTTTTTTTACCTCTTCAAAACTCCAACATTGATTTTTTGTTCC
>NW_028258705.1:50000-55053 GCF_982586985.1 Callionymus lyra
TACAATTTTTTTTTTGTTCCTTTTTTTACCTCTTCAAAACTCCAACTTTTTTTTTTTTTTTACCTCTTCAAAACTCCAACATTGATTTTTTGTTCCTTTTTTTACCTCTTCAAAACTCAATTTTTTTTTTTTTTTTTTTACCTCTTCAAAACTCCAACATTGATTTTTTGTTCCTTTTTTTACCTCTTCAAAACTCTTTTTTTTTTACCTCTTCAAAACTCCACAATTTTTTTTTTTTTTTTTACCTCTTCAAAACTCCAATTTTTTTTTTTTACCTCTTCAAAACTCCAAATTTTTTTTTTTTTTACCTCTTCAAAACTCCTAAATTTTTTTTTTTTTTTTTTAACCTCTTCAAAAACTCCAACTTTTTTTTTTACCTCTTCAAAACTCCACAAATTTTTTATATTTTTTTACCTCTTCAAAACTCCACAATTTTTTATTTATTTTTTTACCTCTTCAAAACTCTACAATTTTTTTTTTTTTTTTTTTACCTCTTCAAAACTCCAACATTTTTTTTTTTTTTTACCTCTTCAAAACTCTACAATTTTTTTTTTGTTCCTTTTTTTACCTCTTCAAAACTCCAACTTTTTTTTTTTTTTTACCTCTTCAAAACTCCAACATTGATTTTTGTTCCTTTTTTTACCTCTTCAAAACTCTTTTTTTTTTTACCTCTTCAAAACTCCACAATTTTTTTTTTTTTTTTACCTCTTCAAAACTCCAATTTTTTTTTTTTACCTCTTCAAAACTCCAAATTTTTTTTTTTTTTACCTCTTCAAAACTCCTAAATTTTTTTTTTTTTTTTTTAACCTCTTCAAAACTCCAACTTTTTTTTTTTTACCTCTTCAAAACTCCACAAATTTTTTTATATTTTTTTTACCTCTTCAAAACTCCACAATTTTTTATTTATTTTTTTTCCTCTTCAAAACTCTACAATTTTTTTTTTTTTTTTTTTTACCTCTTCAAACTCCAACATTTTTTTTTTTTTTTACCTCTTCAAAACTCTACAATTTTTTTTTTGTTCCTTTTTTTACCTCTTCAAAACTCCAACTTTTTTTTTTTTTTTACCTCTTCAAAACTCCAACATTGATTTTTTGTTCCTTTTTTTACCTCTTCAAAACTCAATTTTTTTTTTTTTTTTTTTACCTCTTCAAAACTCCAACATTGATTTTTTGTTCCTTTTTTTACCTCTTCAAAACTCCACAATTTTTTTTTTACCTCTTCAAAACTCCAACTTTTTTTTTTTTTTTTTTTACCTCTTCAAAACTCCAACATTTTTTTTTTTTTTACCTCTTCAAAACTCCAACATTGATTTTTTGTTCCTTTTTTTACCTCTTCAAAACTCCAAATTTTTTTTCTTTTTTTTTACCTCTTCAAAACTCAATTTTTTTTTTTTTTTTTTTACCTCTTCAAAACTCCAACTTTTTTTTTTTTTTTTACCTCTTCAAAACTCTACAATTTTTTTTTTTTTTTTTTTTACCTCTTCAAAACTCCAACTTTTTTTTTTTTTTACCTCTTCAAAACTCCAACTTTTTTTTTTTTTTTTTACCTCTTCAAACTCCAACATTGATTTTTTGTTCCTTTTTTTACCTCTTCAAAACTCCACAATTTTTTTTTACCTCTTCAAAACTCCAACTTTTTTTTTTTTTTTTTTACCTCTTCAAAACTCCAACATTGATTTTTTGTTCCTTTTTTTACCTCTTCAAAACTCTTTTTTTTTTTTACCTCTTCAAAACTCCACAATTTTTTTTTTTTTTTTTTATCTCTTCAAAACTCAATTTTTTTTTTTTTTACCTCTTCAAAACTCCAATTTTTTTTTTTTTACCTCTTCAAAACTCCAATTTTTTTTTTTTTACCTCTTCAAAACTCCAAATTTTTTTTTTTTTTACCTCTTCAAAACTCCTAAATTTTTTTTTTTTTTTTTTTAACCTCTTCAAAACTCCAACTTTTTTTTTTTTACCTCTTCAAAACTCCACAAATTTTTTATATTTTTTTTACCTCTTCAAAACTCTACAATTTTTTTTTTTTTTTTTTACCTCTTCAAAACTCCAACATTTTTTTTTTTTTTTACCTCTTCAAAACTCTACAATTTTTTTTTTGTTCCTTTTTTTACCTCTTCAAAACTCCAACTTTTTTTTTTTTTTACCTCTTCAAAACTCCAACATTGATTTTTTGTTCCTTTTTTTACCTCTTCAAAACTCAATTTTTTTTTTTTTTTTTTTACCTCTTCAAAACTCCAACATTGATTTTTTGTTCCTTTTTTTACCTCTTCAAAACTCTTTTTTTTTTACCTCTTCAAAACTCCACAATTTTTTTTTTTTTTTTACCTCTTCAAAACTCCAATTTTTTTTTTTACCTCTTCAAAACTCCAAATTTTTTTTTTTTTACCTCTTCAAAACTCCTAAATTTTTTTATTTTTTTTTAACCTCTTCAAAACTCCAACTTTTTTTTTTTACCTCTTCAAAACTCCACAAATTTTTTTATATTTTTTTTACCTCTTCAAAACTCCACAATTTTTTATTTATTTTTTTTACCTCTTCAAAACTCTACAATTTTTTTTTTTTTTTTTTACCTCTTCAAAACTCCAACATTTTTTTTTTTTTTACCTCTTCAAAACTCTACAATTTTTTTTTTGTTCCTTTTTTACCTCTTCAAAACTCCAACTTTTTTTTTTTTTTACCTCTTCAAAACTCCAACATTGATTTTTTGTTCCTTTTTTTACCTCTTCAAAACTCTTTTTTTTTACCTCTTCAAAACTCCACAATTTTTTTTTTTTTTTTTTACCTCTTCAAAACTCCAATTTTTTTTTTTTTACCTCTTCAAAACTCCAAATTTTTTTTTTTTTTACCTCTTCAAAACTCCTAAATTTTTTTTTTTTTTTTTTAACCTCTTCAAAACTCCAACTTTTTTTTTTTTACCTCTTCAAAACTCCACAAATTTTTTTATATTTTTTTTACCTCTTCAAAACTCCACAATTTTTTATTTATTTTTTTTACCTCTTCAAAACTCTACAATTTTTTTTTTTTTTTTTTTACCTCTTCAAAACTCCAACATTTTTTTTTTTTTTTACCTCTTCAAAACTCTACAATTTTTTTTTGTTCCTTTTTTTACCTCTTCAAAACTCCAACTTTTTTTTTTTTTTACCTCTTCAAAACTCCAACATTGATTTTTTGTTCCTTTTTTTACCTCTTCAAAACTCAATTTTTTTTTTTTTTTTTTTTACCTCTTCAAAACTCCAAATTTTTTTTTTTTTTTTTTTACCTCTTCAAAACTGATTTTTTTTTTTTTTTTTTACCTCTTCAAAACTCCACAATTTTTTTTTTTTTTTTTTTTTACCTCTTCAAAACTCCAACTTTTTTTTTTTTTACCTCTTCAAAACTCCAACTTTTTTTTTTTTTTTTTTTACCTCTTCAAAACTCCAACATTGATTTTTTGTTCCTTTTTTTACCTCTTCAAAACTCCAACTTTTTTTTTTTTTTACCTCTTCAAAACTCAATTTTTTTTTTTTTTTTTTTACCTCTTCAAAACTCCAACATTGATTTTTTTTTTTTTTTTACCTCTTCAAAACTCCAACTTTTTTTTTTTTTTTTTTTACCTCTTCAAAACTCCAACATTGATTTTTTGTTCCTTTTTTTACCTCTTCAAAACTCCACAATTTTTTTTTTTTTTTTTTTTTTACCTCTTCAAAACTCAATTTTTTTTTTTTTTTTTTACCTCTTCAAAACTCCAACATTGATTTTTTTTTTTTTTTTTACCTCTTCAAAACTCCAACTTTTTTTTTTTTTTTTTTACCTCTTCAAAACTCCAACATTGATTTTTGTTCCTTTTTTTACCTCTTCAAAACTCCACAATTTTTTTATTTTTTTTTTTTACCTCTTCAAAACTCCAACTTTTTTTTTTTTTTTACCTCTTCAAAACTCAATTTTTTTTATTTTTTTTTTACCTCTTCAAAACTCCAACATTGATTTTTTTTTTTTTTTTTACCTCTTCAAAACTCCAACTTTTTTTTTTTTTTTTTTTACCTCTTCAAAACTCCAACATTGATTTTTTGTTCCTTTTTTTACCTCTTCAAAACTCCACAATTTTTTTTTTTTTTTTTTTTTACCTCTTCAAAACTCAATTTTTTTTTTTTTTTTTTTACCTCTTCAAAACTCCAACATTGATTTTTTTTATTTTTTTTTACCTCTTCAAAACTCCAACTTTTTTTTTTTTTTTTTTACCTCTTCAAAACTCCAACATTGATTTTTTGTTCCTTTTTTTACCTCTTCAAAACTCCACAATTTTTTTTATTTTTTTTTTTTACCTCTTCAAAACTCCAACTTTTTTTTTTTTTTTACCTCTTCAAAACTCAATTTTTTTTTTTTTTTTTTTACCTCTTCAAAACTCCAACATTGATTTTTTTTTTTTTTTTACCTCTTCAAAACTCCAACTTTTTTTTTTTTTTTTTTTAGCTCTTCAAAACTCCAACATTGATTTTTTGTTCCTTTTTTTACCTCTTCAAAACTCCACAATTTTTTTTTTTTTTTTTTTTTACCTCTTCAAAACTCAATTTTTTTTTTTTTTTTTTTACCTCTTCAAAACTCCAACATTGATTTTTTTTTTTTTTTTTTACCTCTTCAAAACTCCAACTTTTTTTTTTTTTTTTTTTACCTCTTCAAAACTCCAACATTGATTTTTTATTCCTTTTTTTACCTCTTCAAAACTCCACAATTTTTTTTTTTTTTTTTTTTTACCTCTTCAAAACTCCAACTTTTTATTTTTTTTTACCTCTTCAAAACTCATTTTTTTTAAAATTTTTTTTTTACCTCTTCAAAACTCCAACATTGATTTTTTGTTCCTTTTTTTACCTCTTCAAAACTCCAAATTTTTTTTTATTTTTTTTTACCTCTTCAAAACTCCAAATTTTTTTTTTTTTTTTTTTACCTCTTCAAAACTCAATTTTTTTTATTTTTTTTTTACCTCTTCAAAACTCCAACTTTTTTTTTTTTTTTTTTACCTCTTCAAAACTCCAACATTGATTTTTTGTTCCTTTTTTTACCTCTTCAAAACTCCACAA
>NW_028258706.1:0-52500 GCF_982586985.1 Callionymus lyra
AGTAACACAGTCTTGGAGTAACACAGTCTTGGAGTAATACAGTCTTGAAGTAACACAGTCTTGGAGTAACAGTCTTGGAGTAACAGTCTTGGAGTAATAGTCTTGGATTAATACAGTCTTGGAGTAACAGTCTTGGAGTAACAGTCTTGGAGTAACACAGTCTTGGAGTAACAGTCTTGAAGTAACACGGTCTTGAAGTAACACAGTCTTGAAGTAACACAGTCTTGAAGTAACAGTCTTGGAGTAACACAGTCTTGGAGTAACACAATCTTGAAGTAACAGTCTTGGAGTAACACAGTCTTGGAGTAACAGTCTTGGATTAATACAGTCTTGGAGTAACAGTCTTGGAGTAACACAGTCTTGGAGTAACACAGTCTTGAAGTAACAGTCTTGGAGTAACACAGTCTTGAAGTAACAGTCTTGGATTAATACAGTCTTGGAGTAACAGTCTTGGAGTAACAGTCTTGAAGTAACACAGTCTTGGAGTAACACAGTCTTGGAGTAACAATCTTGGAGTAACACAGTCTTGAAGTAACACAGTCTTGAAGTAACAGTCTTGGAGTAACACAGTCTTGGAGTAACACAGTCTTGAAGTAACACAGTCTTGAAGTAACACAGTCTTGAAGTAACACAGTCTTGAAGTAACAGTCTTGGAGTAACACAGTCTTGAAGTAACACAGTCTTGAAGTAACACAGTCTTGGAGTAACACAGTCTTGAAGTAACACAGTCTTGAAGTAACACAGTCTTGAAGTAACAATCTTGGAGTAACACAGTCTTGAAGTAACACAGTCTTGAAGTAACAGTCTTGGAGTAACACAGTCTTGAAGTAACACAGTCTTGAAGTAACACAGTCTTGGAGTAACACAGTCTTGAAGTAACACAGTCTTGAAGTAACACTAGTTAGAGGACAAACCTGTCTGAAGCGCTTCAGGTGCAGGATGAGTATGTCCGGAAGAGTCCACAGGCTCATCTTCACCATCCCCTGCTGCAGCTTCTTACAGTGAGGACACTTCCAGGCATCATCCGGAGCCAGCTGAGAGGGTCACAAGCACCATGAAGAAGAAGGTTTGAGGATTGATCTGCTCATAACAATCCTCATCAGAGAGTGATGTCTCACCTGCTCTTCTTTGGTGTACAGGTGGATACACTGGTCTAAGGTGCAGGTGTGCTGCTGCAGGTGCTGCTGCTGCTGGTTCCTCACGCTCTCGGCGTCCTTCACCACCTCCTCCTGGATGCTGCCGAACACACTGAAGCAACACATGAGGCTCCATCACTTCAACACCACATGTTGCATCATCACCTTTCCTTGGTGTTCGGCTGCCACTCCATGACCATCTTGACGTGAGGAGGTCCACCAGGTCCACACAGCTGCAGCGCTCTGGAGGGAAGAGACGTCACTCAGAGACCTGCGCCGTTCATGTACCGTTTATGTTGTTCATGTACCGTTTATGTTGTTCATGTACCGTTCATGTTGTTCATGTACCGTTTATGTTGTTCATGTACCGTTTATGTTGTTCATGTACCGTTTATGTTGTTCATGTACCGTTCATGTTGTTCATGTACCGTTTATGTTGTTCATGTACCGTTTACGTTGTTCATGTACCGTTCATGTTGTTCATGTACCGTTCATGTTGTTCATGTACCGTTTATGTTGTTCATGTACCGTTCATGTTGTTCATGTACCGTTTATGTTGTTCATGTACCGTTCATGTTGTTCATGTACCGTTTATGTTGTTCATGTACCGTTTACGTTGTTCATGTACCGTTTATGTTGTTCATGTACCGTTCATGTTGTTCATGTACCGTTCATGTTGTTCATGTACCGTTTATGTTGTTCATGTACCGTTTACGTTGTTCATGTACCGTTTATGTTGTTCATGTACCGTTCATGTTGTTCATGTACCGTTCATGTTGTTCATGTACCGTTTATGTTGTTCATGTACCGTTTATGTTGTTCATGTACCGTTTATGTTGTTCATGTACCGTTCATGTTGTTCATGTACCGTTTATGTTGTTCATGTACCGTTTATGTTGTTCATGTACCGTTTATGTTGTTCATGTACCGTTTATGTTGTTCATGTACCGTTCATGTTGTTCATGTACCGTTTATGTTGTTCATGTACCGTTCATGTTGTTCATGTACCGTTTATGTTGTTCATGTACCGTTTATGTTGTTCATGTACCGTTTATGTTGTTCATGTACCGTTCATGTTGTTCATGTACCGTTTATGTTGTTCATGTACCGTTCATGTTGTTCATGTACCGTTTATGTTGTTCATGTACCGTTTATGTTGTTCATGTACCGTTTATGTTGTTCATGTACCGTTTATGTTGTTCATGTACCGTTCATGTTGTTCATGTACCGTTCATGTTGTTCATGTACCGTTTATGTTGTTCATGTACCGTTTACGTTGTTCATGTACCGTTTATGTTGTTCATGTACCGTTCATGTTGTTCATGTACCGTTCATGTTGTTCATGTACCGTTTATGTTGTTCATGTACCGTTTATGTTGTTCATGTACCGTTTATGTTGTTCATGTACCGTTTATGTTGTTCATGTACCGTTCATGTTGTTCATGTACCGTTTATGTTGTTCATGTACCGTTCATGTTGTTCATGTACCGTTTATGTTGTTCATGTACCGTTCATGTTGTTCATGTACCGTTCATGTTGTTCATGTACCGTTTATGTTGTTCATGTACCGTTTATGTTGTTCATGTACCGTTTACGTTGTTCATGTACCGTTCATGTTGTTCATGTACCGTTCATGTTGTTCATGTTGTTCATGTACCGTTTATGTTGTTCATGTACCGTTTATGTTGTTCATGTACCGTTCATGTTGTTCATGTACCGTTCATGTTGTTCATGTACCGTTCATGTTGTTCATGTACCGTTCATGTTGTTCATGTACCGTTTATGTTGTTCATGTACCGTTCATGTTGTTCATGTACCGTTCATGTTGTTCATGTACCGTTTATGTTGTTCATGTACCGTTTATGTTGTTCATGTACCGTTCATGTTGTTCATGTACCGTTTATGTTGTTCATGTACCGTTCATGTTGTTCATGTACCGTTTATGTTGTTCATGTACCGTTTATGTTGTTCATGTACCGTTCATGTTGTTCATGTACCGTTCATGTTGTTCATGTACCGTTCATGTTGTTCATGTACCGTTTATGTTGTTCAGGTACCGTTCATGTTGTTCATGTACCGTTTATGTTGTTCATGTACCGTTTATGTTGTTCATGTACCGTTTATGTTGTTCATGTACCGTTTATGTTGTTCATGTACCGTTCATGTTGTTCATGTACCGTTCATGTTGTTCATGTACCGTTCATGTTGTTCATGTACCGTTCATGTTGTTCATGTACCGTTTATGTTGTTCATGTACCGTTTATGTTGTTCATGTACCGTTTATGTTGTTCATGTACCGTTCATGTTGTTCATGTACCGTTCATGTTGTTCATGTACCGTTCATGTTGTTCATGTACCGTTCATGTTGTTCATGTACCGTTTATGTTGTTCATGTACCGTTCATGTTGTTCATGTACCGTTCATGTTGTTCATGTACCGTTTATGTTGTTCATGTACCGTTTATGTTGTTCATGTACCGTTTATGTTGTTCATGTACCGTTTATGTTGTTCATGTACCGTTCATGTTGTTCATGTACCGTTTATGTTGTTCATGTACCGTTTATGTTGTTCATGTACCGTTCATGTTGTTCATGTACCGTTTATGTTGTTCATGTACCGTTCATGTTGTTCATGTACCGTTTATGTTGTTCATGTACCGTTTATGTTGTTCATGTACCGTTTATGTTGTTCATGTACCGTTTATGTTGTTCATGTACCGTTCATGTTGTTCATGTACCGTTTATGTTGTTCATGTACCGTTCATGTTGTTCATGTACCGTTTATGTTGTTCATGTACCGTTCATGTTGTTCATGTACCGTTCATGTTGTTCATGTACCGTTCATGTTGTTCATGTACCGTTCATGTTGTTCATGTACCGTTTATGTTGTTCATGTACCGTTCATGTTGTTCATGTACCGTTCATGTTGTTCATGTACCATTCATGTTGTTCATGTACCGTTCATGTTGTTCATGTGCCGTTCATGTTGTTCATGTACCGTTCATGTTGTTCATGTACCGTTTATGTTGTTCATGTACCGTTTATGTTGTTCATGTACCGTTTATGTTGTTCATGTACCGTTCATGTTGTTCATGTACCGTTTATGTTGTTCATGTACCGTTTATGTTGTTCATGTACCGTTTATGTTGTTCATGTACCGTTTATGTTGTTCATGTACCGTTCATGTTGTTCATGTACCGTTTATGTTGTTCATGTAACGTTTATGTTGTTCATGTACCGTTTATGTTGTTCATGTACCGTTCATGTTGTTCATGTACCGTTTATGTTGTTCATGTACCGTTTATGTTGTTCATGTACCGTTTATGTTGTTCATGTACCGTTTATGTTGTTCATGTGTCGTTCATGTGTCGTTCATGTGTCGTTCATGTGTCGTTCATGTGTCGTTCATGTATCGTTCATGTGTCGTTCATGTGTCGTTCATGTGTCGTTCATGTACCGTTCATGTGTCGTTCATGTACCGTTCATGTGTCGTTCATGTGTCGTTCATGTGTCGTTCATGTGTCGTTCATGTACCGTTCATGTGTCGTTCATGTGTCGTTCATGTGTCGTTCATGTGTCGTTCATGTGTCGTTCATGTACCGTTCATGTGTCGTTCATGTGTCGTTCATGTGTCGTTCATGTGTCGTTCATGTGTCGTTCATGTACCGTTCATGTGTCGTTCATGTGTCGTTCATGTGTCGTTCATGTGTCGTTCATGTGTCGTTCATGTGTCGTTCATGTGTCGTTCATGTGTCGTTAATATACCGTTCATGTGTCGTTCATGTGTCGTTCATGTGTCGTTCATGTGTCGTCCATGTACCGTTCATGTGTCGTTCATGTGTCGTTCATGTGTCGTTCATGTGTCGTTCATGTGTCGTTCATGTGTCGTTCATGTGTCGTTCATGTGTCGTTCATGTGTCGTTCATGTACCGTTCATGTGTCGTTCATGTGTCGTTCATGTACCGTTCATGTACCGTTCATGTGTCGTTCATGTACCGTTCATGTGTCGTTCATGTGTCGTTCATGTGTCGTTCATGTACCGTTCATGTGTCGTTCATGTGTCGTTCATGTACCGTTCATGTACCGTTCATGTGTCGTTCATGTGTCGTTCATGTGTCGTTCATGTGTCGTTCATGTGTCGTTCATGTGTCGTTCATGTGTCGTTCATGTACCGTTCATGTGTCGTTCATGTGTCGTTCATGTGTCGTTCATGTACCGTTCATGTGTCGTTCATGTACCGTTCATGTACCGTTCATGTGTCGTTCATGTGTCGTTCATGTGTCGTTCATGTACCGTTCATGTGTCGTTCATGTGTCGTTCATGTGTCGTTCATGTACCGTTCATGTGTCGTTCATGTGTCGTTCATGTGTCGTTCATGTGTCGTTCATGTTTCGTTCATGTGTCGTTCATGTGTCGTTCATGTGTCGTTCATGTGTCGTTCATGTACCGTTCATGTGTCGTTCATGTGTCGTTCATGTACCGTTCATGTGTCGTTCATGTACCGTTCATGTGTCGTTCATGTGTCGTTCATGTGTCGTTCATGTTTCGTTCATGTGTCGTTCATGTGTCGTTCATGTGTCGTTCATGTGTCGTTCATGTGTCGTTCATGTGTCGTTCATGTACCGTTCATGTGTCGTTCATGTTTCGTTCATGTGTCGTTCATGTGTCGTTCATGTGTCGTTCATGTGTCGTTCATGTGTCGTTCATGTGTCGTTCATGTACCGTTCATGTGTCGTTCATGTACCGTTCATGTACCGTTCATGTACCGTTCATGTGTCGTTCATGTGTCGTTCATGTGTCGTTCATGTACCGTTCATGTGTCGTTCATTTGTCGTTCATGTGTCGTTCATGTACCGTTCATGTGTCGTTCATGTACCGTTCATGTGTCGTTCATGTGTCGTTCATGTACCGTTCATGTACCGTTCATGTGTCGTTCATGTGTCGTTCATGTGTCGTTCATGTGTCGTTCATGTGTCGTTCATGTACCGTTCATGTGTCGTTCATGTACCGTTCATGTTGTTCATGTACCGTTTATGTTGTTCATGTACCGTTTATGTTGTTCATGTAGCGTTTATGTTGTTCATGTACCGTTTATGTTGTTCATGTACCGTTCATGTTGTTCATGTACCGTTTATGTTGTTCATGTACCGTTCATGTTGTTCATGTACCGTTTATGTTGTTCATGTACCGTTCATGTTGTTCATGTACCGTTCATGTTGTTCATGTACCGTTCATGTTGTTCATGTACCGTTTATGTTGTTCATGTACCGTTCATGTTGTTCATGTACCGTTCATGTTGTTCATGTACCGTTTATGTTGTTCATGTACCGTTTATGTTGTTCATGTACCGTTTATGTTGTTCATGTACCGTTTATGTTGTTCATGTACCGTTCATGTTGTTCATGTACCGTTTATGTTGTTCATGTACCGTTTATGTTGTTCATGTACCGTTTACGTTGTTCATGTACCGTTTAAGTTGTTCATGTACCGTTCATGTTGTTCATGTACCGTTCATGTTGTTCATGTACCGTTTATGTTGTTCATGTACCGTTTATGTTGTTCATGTACCGTTTATGTTGTTCATGTACCGTTCATGTTGTTCATGTACCGTTCATGTTGTTCATGTACCGTTCATGTTGTTCATGTACCGTTCATGTTGTTCATGTACCGTTCATGTTGTTCATGTACCGTTTATGTTGTTCATGTACCGTTCATGTTGTTCATGTACCGTTCATGTTGTTCATGTACCGTTTATGTTGTTCATGTACCGTTTATGTTGTTCATGTACCGTTCATGTTGTTCATGTACCGTTTATGTTGTTCATGTACCGTTCATGTTGTTCATGTACCGTTTATGTTGTTCATGTACCGTTTATGTTGTTCATGTACCGTTCATGTTGTTCATGTACCGTTTATGTTGTTCATGTACCGTTCATGTTGTTCATGTACCGTTTATGTTGTTCATGTACCGTTTATGTTGTTCATGTACCGTTTATGTTGTTCATGTACCGTTCATGTTGTTCATGTACCGTTCATGTTGTTCATGTACCGTTTATGTTGTTCATGTACCGTTTATGTTGTTCATGTACCGTTTATGTTGTTCATGTACCGTTTATGTTGTTCATGTACCGTTCATGTTGTTCATGTACCGTTCATGTTGTTCATGTACCGTTTATGTTGTTCATGTACCGTTCATGTTGTTCATGTACCGTTCATGTTGTTCATGTACCGTTCATGTTGTTCATGTACCGTTCATGTTGTTCATGTACCGTTTATGTTGTTCATGTACCGTTTATGTTGTTCATGTACCGTTTATGTTGTTCATGTACCGTTTATGTTGTTCATGTACCGTTCATGTGTCGTTCATGTGTCGTTCATGTTGTTCATGTACCGTTTATGTTGTTCATGTACCGTTTATGTTGTTCATGTACCGTTCATGTTGTTCATGTACCGTTTATGTTGTTCATGTACCGTTCATGTTGTTCATGTACCGTTTATGTTGTTCATGTACCGTTTATGTTGTTCATGTACCGTTCATGTTGTTCATGTAACGTTTATGTTGTTCATGTACCGTTCATGTTGTTCATGTACCGTTTATGTTGTTCATGTACCGTTTATGTTGTTCATGTACCGTTTATGTTGTTCATGTACCGTTCATGTTGTTCATGTACCGTTCATGTTGTTCATGTACCGTTTATGTTGTTCATGTACCGTTTATGTTGTTCATGTACCGTTTATGTTGTTCATGTACCGTTTATGTTGTTCATGTACCGTTTATGTTGTTCATGTACCGTTCATGTTGTTCATGTACCGTTCATGTTGTTCATGTACCGTTTATGTTGTTCATGTACCGTTCATGTTGTTCATGTACCGTTCATGTTGTTCATGTACCGTTCATGTTGTTCATGTACCGTTCATGTTGTTCATGTACCGTTTATGTTGTTCATGTACCGTTTATGTTGTTCATGTACCGTTTATGTTGTTCATGTACCGTTTATGTTGTTCATGTACCGTTCATGTGTCGTTCATGTGTCGTTCATGTTTCGTTCATGTGTCGTTCATGTGTCGTTCATGTGTCGTTCATGTGTCGTTCATGTACCGTTCATGTGTCGTTCATGTGTCGTTCATGTGTCGTTCATGTGTCGTTCATGTGTCGTTCATGTGTCGTTCATGTGTCGTTCATGTGTCGTTCATGTACCGTTCATGTGTCGTTCATGTGTCGTTCATGTGTCGTTCATGTACCGTTCATGTGTCGTTCATGTACCGTTCATGTACCGTTCATGTGTCGTTCATGTGTCGTTCATGTGTCGTTCATGTACCGTTCATGTGTCGTTCATGTGTCGTTCATGTACCGTTCATGTGTCGTTCATGTGTCGTTCATGTGTCGTTCATGTACCGTTCATGTGTCGTTCATGTACCGTTCATGTGTCGTTCATGTACCGTTCATGTGTCGTTCATGTGTCGTTCATGTACCGTTCATGTACCGTTCATGTGTCGTTCATGTGTCGTTCATGTGTCGTTCATGTGTCGTTCATGTACCGTTCATGTGTCGTTCATGTACCGTTCATGTGTCATTCATGTGTCGTTCATGTGTCGTTCATGTGTCGTTCATGTGTCGTTCATGTGTCGTTCATGTACCGTTCATGTACCGTTCATGTACCGTTCATGTGTCGTTCATGTGTCGTTCATGTGTCGTTCATGTACCGTTCATGTGTCGTTCATGTGTCGTTCATGTGTCGTTCATGTACCGTTCATGTGTCGTTCATGTACCGTTCATGTGTCGTTCATGTACCGTTCATGTGTCGTTCATGTGTCGTTCATGTACCGTTCATGTGTCGTTCATGTTTCGTTCATGTGTCATTCATGTGTCGTTCATGTGTCGTTCATGTGTCGTTCATGTGTCGTTCATGTACCGTTCATGTACCGTTCATGTACCGTTCATGTGTCGTTCATGTGCGTTCATGTGTCGTTCATGTGTCGTTCATGTGTCGTTAATGTGTCGTTCATGTGTCGTTCATGTGTCGTTCATGTGTCGTTCATGTGTCGTTCATGTGTCGTTCATGTGTCGTTCATGTGTCGTTCATGTGTCGTTCATGTGTCGTTCATGTACCGTTCATGTGTCGTTCATGTGTCGTTCATGTACCGTTCATGTGTCGTTCATGTACCGTTCATGTACCGTTCATGTGTCGTTCATGTGTCGTTCATGTGTCGTTCATGTGTCGTTCATGTACCGTTCATGTGTCGTTCATGTGTCGTTCATGTGTCGTTCATGTACCGTTCATGTGTCGTTCATGTACCGTTCATGTACCGTTCATGTACCGTTCATGTGTCGTTCATGTACCGTTCATGTGTCGTTCATGTGTCGTTCATGTGTCGTTCATGTGTCGTTCATGTACCGTTCATGTGTCGTTCATGTGTCGTTCATGTGTCGTTCATGTACCGTTCATGTGTCGTTCATGTACCGTTCATGTTTCGTTCATGTACCGTTCATGTGTCGTTCATGTGTCGTTCATGTGTCGTTCATGTACCGTTCATGTACCGTTCATGTGTCGTTCATGTGTCGTTCATGTGTCGTTCATGTACCGTTCATGTGTCGTTCATGTGTCGTTCATGTACCGTTCATGTTGTTCATGTACCGTTCATGTTGTTCATGTACCGTTCATGTTGTTCATGTACCGTTTATGTTGTTCATGTACCGTTTATGTTGTTCATGTACCGTTTATGTTGTTCATGTACCGTTTATGTTGTTCATGTACCGTTCATGTGTCGTTCATGTGTCGTTCATGTTTCGTTCATGTGTCGTTCATGTGTCGTTCATGTGTCGTTCATGTGTCGTTCATGTACCGTTCATGTGTCGTTCATGTGTCGTTCATGTGTCGTTCATGTGTCGTTCATGTGTCGTTCATGTGTCGTTCATGTGTCGTTCATGTGTCGTTCATGTACCGTTCATGTGTCGTTCATGTGTCGTTCATGTGTCGTTCATGTACCGTTCATGTGTCGTTCATGTACCGTTCATGTACCGTTCATGTGTCGTTCATGTGTCGTTCATGTGTCGTTCATGTACCGTTCATGTGTCGTTCATGTGTCGTTCATGTACCGTTCATGTGTCGTTCATGTGTCGTTCATGTGTCGTTCATGTACCGTTCATGTGTCGTTCATGTACCGTTCATGTGTCGTTCATGTACCGTTCATGTGTCGTTCATGTGTCGTTCATGTACCGTTCATGTACCGTTCATGTGTCGTTCATGTGTCGTTCATGTGTCGTTCATGTGTCGTTCATGTACCGTTCATGTGTCGTTCATGTACCGTTCATGTGTCATTCATGTGTCGTTCATGTGTCGTTCATGTGTCGTTCATGTGTCGTTCATGTGTCGTTCATGTACCGTTCATGTACCGTTCATGTACCGTTCATGTGTCGTTCATGTGTCGTTCATGTGTCGTTCATGTACCGTTCATGTGTCGTTCATGTGTCGTTCATGTGTCGTTCATGTACCGTTCATGTGTCGTTCATGTGTCGTTCATGTGTCGTTCATGTACCGTTCATGTGTTGTTCATGTACCGTTTATGTTGTTCATGTACCGTTCATGTTGTTCATGTACCGTTTATGTTGTTCATGTACCGTTTATGTTGTTCATGTACCGTTCATGTTGTTCATGTAACGTTTATGTTGTTCATGTACCGTTCATGTTGTTCATGTACCGTTTATGTTGTTCATGTACCGTTTATGTTGTTCATGTACCGTTTATGTTGTTCATGTACCGTTCATGTTGTTCATGTACCGTTCATGTTGTTCATGTACCGTTTATGTTGTTCATGTACCGTTTATGTTGTTCATGTACCGTTTATGTTGTTCATGTACCGTTCATGTTGTTCATGTACCGTTTATGTTGTTCATGTACCGTTTATGTTGTTCATGTACCGTTCATGTTGTTCATGTACCGTTTATGTTGTTCATGTACCGTTTATGTTGTTCATGTACCGTTTATGTTGTTCATGTACCGTTTATGTTGTTCATGTACCGTTCATGTTGTTCATGTACCGTTCATGTTGTTCATGTACCGTTTATGTTGTTCATGTACCGTTCATGTTGTTCATGTACCGTTCATGTTGTTCATGTACCGTTCATGTTGTTCATGTACCGTTCATGTTGTTCATGTACCGTTTATGTTGTTCATGTACCGTTTATGTTGTTCATGTACCGTTTATGTTGTTCATGTACCGTTTATGTTGTTCATGTACCGTTCATGTGTCGTTCATGTGTCGTTCATGTTTCGTTCATGTGTCGTTCATGTGTCGTTCATGTGTCGTTCATGTGTCGTTCATGTACCGTTCATGTGTCGTTCATGTGTCGTTCATGTGTCGTTCATGTGTCGTTCATGTGTCGTTCATGTGTCGTTCATGTGTCGTTCATGTGTCGTTCATGTACCGTTCATGTGTCGTTCATGTGTCGTTCATGTGTCGTTCATGTACCGTTCATGTGTCGTTCATGTACCGTTCATGTACCGTTCATGTGTCGTTCATGTGTCGTTCATGTGTCGTTCATGTACCGTTCATGTGTCGTTCATGTGTCGTTCATGTACCGTTCATGTGTCGTTCATGTGTCGTTCATGTGTCGTTCATGTACCGTTCATGTGTCGTTCATGTACCGTTCATGTGTCGTTCATGTACCGTTCATGTGTCGTTCATGTGTCGTTCATGTACCGTTCATGTACCGTTCATGTGTCGTTCATGTGTCGTTCATGTGTCGTTCATGTGTCGTTCATGTACCGTTCATGTGTCGTTCATGTACCGTTCATGTGTCATTCATGTGTCGTTCATGTGTCGTTCA
This sequence comes from Callionymus lyra, assembly GCF_982586985.1. Classification (NCBI taxonomy): domain Eukaryota; kingdom Metazoa; phylum Chordata; class Actinopteri; order Syngnathiformes; family Callionymidae; genus Callionymus; species Callionymus lyra. The sequence continues at coordinate 11,963 of NW_028258706.1, forward strand.
TGTGTCGTTCATGTGTCGTTCATGTGTCGTTCATGTACCGTTCATGTACCGTTCATGTACCGTTCATGTGTCGTTCATGTGTCGTTCATGTGTCGTTCATGTACCGTTCATGTGTCGTTCATGTGTCGTTCATGTGTCGTTCATGTACCGTTCATGTGTCGTTCATGTACCGTTCATGTGTCGTTCATGTACCGTTCATGTGTCGTTCATGTGTCGTTCATGTACCGTTCATGTGTCGTTCATGTTTCGTTCATGTGTCATTCATGTGTCGTTCATGTGTCGTTCATGTGTCGTTCATGTGTCGTTCATGTACCGTTCATGTACCGTTCATGTACCGTTCATGTGTCGTTCATGTGCGTTCATGTGTCGTTCATGTGTCGTTCATGTGTCGTTAATGTGTCGTTCATGTGTCGTTCATGTGTCGTTCATGTGTCGTTCATGTGTCGTTCATGTGTCGTTCATGTGTCGTTCATGTGTCGTTCATGTGTCGTTCATGTGTCGTTCATGTACCGTTCATGTGTCGTTCATGTGTCGTTCATGTACCGTTCATGTGTCGTTCATGTACCGTTCATGTACCGTTCATGTGTCGTTCATGTGTCGTTCATGTGTCGTTCATGTGTCGTTCATGTACCGTTCATGTGTCGTTCATGTGTCGTTCATGTGTCGTTCATGTACCGTTCATGTGTCGTTCATGTACCGTTCATGTACCGTTCATGTACCGTTCATGTGTCGTTCATGTACCGTTCATGTGTCGTTCATGTGTCGTTCATGTGTCGTTCATGTGTCGTTCATGTACCGTTCATGTGTCGTTCATGTGTCGTTCATGTGTCGTTCATGTACCGTTCATGTGTCGTTCATGTACCGTTCATGTTTCGTTCATGTACCGTTCATGTGTCGTTCATGTGTCGTTCATGTGTCGTTCATGTACCGTTCATGTACCGTTCATGTGTCGTTCATGTGTCGTTCATGTGTCGTTCATGTACCGTTCATGTGTCGTTCATGTGTCGTTCATGTACCGTTCATGTTGTTCATGTACCGTTCATGTTGTTCATGTACCGTTCATGTTGTTCATGTACCGTTTATGTTGTTCATGTACCGTTTATGTTGTTCATGTACCGTTTATGTTGTTCATGTACCGTTCATGTGTCGTTCATGTGTCGTTCATGTTTCGTTCATGTGTCGTTCATGTGTCGTTCATGTGTCGTTCATGTGTCGTTCATGTACCGTTCATGTGTCGTTCATGTGTCGTTCATGTGTCGTTCATGTGTCGTTCATGTGTCGTTCATGTGTCGTTCATGTGTCGTTCATGTGTCGTTCATGTACCGTTCATGTGTCGTTCATGTGTCGTTCATGTGTCGTTCATGTACCGTTCATGTGTCGTTCATGTACCGTTCATGTACCGTTCATGTGTCGTTCATGTGTCGTTCATGTGTCGTTCATGTACCGTTCATGTGTCGTTCATGTGTCGTTCATGTACCGTTCATGTGTCGTTCATGTGTCGTTCATGTGTCGTTCATGTACCGTTCATGTGTCGTTCATGTACCGTTCATGTGTCGTTCATGTACCGTTCATGTGTCGTTCATGTGTCGTTCATGTACCGTTCATGTACCGTTCATGTGTCGTTCATGTGTCGTTCATGTGTCGTTCATGTGTCGTTCATGTACCGTTCATGTGTCGTTCATGTACCGTTCATGTGTCATTCATGTGTCGTTCATGTGTCGTTCATGTGTCGTTCATGTGTCGTTCATGTGTCGTTCATGTACCGTTCATGTACCGTTCATGTACCGTTCATGTGTCGTTCATGTGTCGTTCATGTGTCGTTCATGTACCGTTCATGTGTCGTTCATGTGTCGTTCATGTGTCGTTCATGTACCGTTCATGTGTCGTTCATGTACCGTTCATGTGTCGTTCATGTACCGTTCATGTGTCGTTCATGTGTCGTTCATGTACCGTTCATGTGTCGTTCATGTTTCGTTCATGTGTCATTCATGTGTCGTTCATGTGTCGTTCATGTGTCGTTCATGTGTCGTTCATGTACCGTTCATGTACCGTTCATGTACCGTTCATGTGTCGTTCATGCGCGTTCATGTGTCGTTCATGTGTCGTTCATGTGTCGTTAATGTGTCGTTCATGTGTCGTTCATGTGTCGTTCATGTGTCGTTCATGTGTCGTTCATGTGTCGTTCATGTGTCGTTCATGTGTCGTTCATGTGTCGTTCATGTACCGTTCATGTGTCGTTCATGTGTCGTTCATGTACCGTTCATGTGTCGTTCATGTACCGTTCATGTACCGTTCATGTGTCGTTCATGTGTCGTTCATGTGTCGTTCATGTGTCGTTCATGTACCGTTCATGTGTCGTTCATGTGTCGTTCATGTGTCGTTCATGTACCGTTCATGTGTCGTTCATGTACCGTTCATGTACCGTTCATGTACCGTTCATGTGTCGTTCATGTACCGTTCATGTGTCGTTCATGTGTCGTTCATGTGTCGTTCATGTGTCGTTCATGTACCGTTCATGTGTCGTTCATGTGTCGTTCATGTGTCGTTCATGTACCGTTCATGTGTCGTTCATGTACCGTTCATGTTTCGTTCATGTACCGTTCATGTGTCGTTCATGTGTCGTTCATGTGTCGTTCATGTACCGTTCATGTACCGTTCATGTGTCGTTCATGTGTCGTTCATGTGTCGTTCATGTACCGTTCATGTGTCGTTCATGTGTCGTTAATGTGTCGTTCATGTGTCGTTCATGTACCGTTCATGTGTCGTTCATGTACCGTTCATGTGTCGTTCATGTACTGTTCATGTGTCGTTCATGTGTCGTTCATGTACCGTTCATGTGTCGTTCATGTGTCGTTCATGTACCGTTCATGTACCGTTCATGTGTCGTTCATGTACCGTTCATGTGTCGTTCATGTACTGTTCATGTGTCGTTCATGTGTCGTTCATGTACCGTTCATGTGTCGTTCATGTTTCGTTCATGTGTCGTTCATGTACCGTTCATGTGTCGTTCATGTGTCGTTCATGTGTCGTTCATGTGTCGTTCATGTGTCGTTCATGTGTCGTCCATGTGTCGTTCATGTGTCGTTCATGTTTCGTTCATGTGTTGTTCATGTTTCGTTCATGTGTCGTTCATGTGTCGTCCATGTGTCGTCCATGTGTCGTCCATGTGTCGTTCATGTGTCGTTCATGTGTCGTTCATGTTTCGTTCATGTTTCGTTCATGTGTCGTTCATGTGTCGTCCATGTGTCGTTCATGTGTCGTTCATGTGTCGTTCATGTGTTGTTCATGTTTCGTTCATGTTTCGTTCATGTGTCGTTCATGTGTCGTCCATGTGTCGTTCATGTGTCGTTCATGTGTCGTTCATGTGTCGTTCATGTGTCGTTCATGTGTCGTTAATATTGGAAAATATCACAAATGTTGGCTTCGACTCACTGACTCTGGCTCCCCCAGTGTCAGAACAGAGTAACTGCGATGTGGTGGTGGTTCAGTACAAATATATTAACATTAGTAACTAAATATATAATAATAAATAATAAAACTCACGACAGCAAATATGAAGAAACAAATGTCGTGTAAATAGAAACTTGACGATAAAACATTCAAGTTGTTTGGATCATAAAAGCGTCAACATATAGTGTTAGTAATGTCTGGAGACACTTTAATAACTTTTATATTGACTTTAAATATAAAAATCAACTGAGGATCTACTGACGGTTCTTCTCGGGGTCAAGAGGTCGTACCTGTCGAAGGCAGGATGGACGAGCGGTCGGTCGTCCTGCGGCGATAAGTAGCTGAAGGCGGTGGATCCTCCCAACACTCGCAGCCGGAACGACTGGACCTCGGCCTGCAGCACAGTCGTGAGTCAGTGAGTCAAACACATCTACATCTACAGGGTCACAGGAGGTCACAGGAGGTCACGGGAGGTCACAGGAGTTCACAGGAGGTCACGGGAGGTCACGGGAGGTCACGGGAGGTCACAGGAGTTCACAGGGGGTCACAGGAGGTCACAGGAGGTTACAAGAGGTCACAGGAGGTCACAGGAGGTCACAGGAGGTTACAAGAGGTCACAGGAGGTCACAGGAGGTCACAGGGGGTCACAGGATGTCACGGGAGGTCACAGGAGGTCACAGGAGGTCACAGGAGGTCACAGGAGGTCACAGGAGGTCACAGGAGGTCACAGGAGGTCACAGGAGGTCACAGGAGGTTACAAGAGGTCACAGGAGGTCACAGGAGGTCACAGGAGGTCACAGGAGGTCACCTTCACTCTCGAGGACGACCAGACTCACAAGAACAACTGCTTTCTTATGAAGCTCTATCTTACTTTCAATCAACAGTAGAAATCAATCAAATATTTGATAGATTCTTAGTTTAATCTCATTTTAATCACGTGATGAAGAAACTGTTGCACCATCTACTGGACGGAGAGAAAATGACATCCTTGTTGGAAATATGTTTAGTTTTTGAAACGTATTTAATGCTGGTGAAGAAAACAGTGTCAACGTAAAGTCATGTTCACTCTGACATTGAGGAGTTTTTAAAGGAAAGATCTTTGATGGAATCACAGGGTTTGTCGTTTATTTAAAAACAAGATTCTGTTTCTCTTTGAATCCGATCTTCAGTCGAACTTCAATGATCGAAGCCGAAGATTTAAATCTTGACGTAAACTGTCAATATTTTATGAAGTCGCAAAAGGTTTCGGGGAAAATGTGCTTTTAAATGAGTTTTTAAACTTTTAAATGAGTTTTTAAACTTTTAAATGAGTTTTTAAACTTTTTAAATGAGTTTTTAAACTTTTTAAATGAGTTTTTAAACTTTTAAATGAGTTTTTAAACTTTTAAATGAGTTTTTAAACTTTTTTAATGAGTTTTTAAACTTTTAAATGAGTTTTTAAACTTTTAAATGAGTTTTTAAACTTTTAAATGAGTTTTTAAACTTTTAAAAATGAGTTTTTAAACTTTTAAATGAGTTTTTAAACTTTTAAATGAGTTTTTAAACTTTTTAAATGAGTTTTTAAACTTTTAAAAATGAGTTTTTAAACTTTTAAATGAGTTTTTAAACTTTTAAATGAGTTTTTAAACCTTTTTAATGAGTTTTTAAACTTTTAAATGAGTTTTTAAACTTTTAAATGAGTTTTTAAACCTTTTTAATGAGTTTTTAAACTTTTAAATGAGTTTTTAAACTTTTAAATGAGTTTTTAAACCTTTTTAATGAGTTTTTAAACTTTTAAATGAGTTTTTAAACTTTTAAATGAGTTTTTAAACCTTTTTAATGAGTTTTTAAACTTTTAAATGAGTTTTTAAACTTTTAAATGAGTTTTTAAACTTTTAAAAATGAGTTTTTAAACTTTTAAATGAGTTTTTAAACTTTTTAAATGAGTTTTTAAACTTTTTAAATGAGTTTTTAAACTTTTAAATGAGTTTTTAAACTTTTAAATGAGTTTTTAAACTTTTTAAATGAGTTTTTAAACTTTTAAATGAGTTTTTAAACTTTTAAATGAGTTTTTAAACCTTTTTAATGAGTTTTTAAACTTTTAAATGAGTTTTTAAACTTTTAAATGAGTTTTTAAACTTTTAAAAATGAGTTTTTAAACTTTTAAATGAGTTTTTAAACTTTTTAAATGAGTTTTTAAACTTTTTAAATGAGTTTTTAAACTTTTAAATGAGTTTTTAAACTTTTAAATGAGTTTTTAAACTTTTTAAATGAGTTTTTAAACTTTTAAATGAGTTTTTAAACTTTTAAATGAGTTTTTAAACTTTTTAAATGAGTTTTTAAACTTTTTAAATGAGTTTTTAAACTTTTAAATGAGTTTTTAAACTTTTAAATGAGTTTTTAAACTTTTTAAATGAGTTTTTAAACTTTTTAACAAGTTTTTAAACCTTAAATGATTGACAGCAGAAGGACTTGATGTTTGCAGAGACGTGTTGAATATTCACCGACATTATTATTAACCTTTATTTCATTAACAGTTTCTCTTGTTTAGGGTTCAGGTCGTGACCTTGAGATCAACACGAATCAAACTGTTTTTTTCAAACATCGAGACAAAAGTTTCTTCAGAAAATATAAACATCGTCTAGAAAGTAAGAATCAAAAGAAAACAAACGTAAAGAGTTGAATCTGATGGAGTGTCTTCAAAGGTCACAGGTCAAGGTCATGCAGGTCAGTTACCTGAGCCTGGGACGTGTCCAGCATCAAGTAGTAGATCTTGTTGAGGAGGTTCTGCTGCAGCTGCTGCCACGACACAGTCCTGTCCTCCCACAGCAGGAACGGGGGTCCGAACCTGAGACCAGAACCTTGACTTCAACATGTTCTGAACTTTGAACTCAAAACACTTCAATAAAGTTTCAACATGTCAAAGGTTAAATCTCATGATTTAATGACAATAATGTTAAACTCCGGACCTGACGGCCTGAGGTCCAGACCCGGCCGTGTTGCAGACCAGCAGCAGGACTTTGGATCCGTGACCCCGGTGCTCGAGGGTCGAGGTCGCCGACCTCTGCGGGGGTCTGTGGACGGGCGAGGACGGGAGGCTGCGGTGAGACCCTGGAGACAAATCACAGACTCACTTCCTGTTTGTGCTGCAGCTCGTCAAAGAAACAGGAAGTAGAATTACTTCACATTCAATCATTTGTTTCTGTTCGATCGATAATAATCTAGGATTTAAGGATTTAAACGTCTCGTGATTTGATTGACATCAAAGACCAGGAGATGTTTCTGGATGTTTTGAAGGAACATCTGCTCATAAACACTCGATCCTCATGATGTTCTGATGAAGCACGAACACGGGGTCGTCACGAGGTCACTCAAGGTCACTGAAGGTCAACTCGACAACGCACCCGAGAGCGAGGACGACCCCCGGCCGAGAGGGGGCGGAGCCTGGAAGGCGTAGACGACGTCAGAGTCCGACACCGACGTCAGGTCGTCGGCGTCCCAGAAGGAACGATGGAAACCCGTGGAGTTGAGCTCGGAGAGAATGACCTGCAGAGACGAGCCTCAGGTCAGAGTTCACCGTCAGACGCAGATAGAAAATAATAATGAAGACGCGATCGTCAGCTACACCTGGAGAACAACGACTCACCTGTGCAGGTGAAATACCTCCTTCTTCTGCCACCAGCACTCGCAGGGTCGACATGGACCCGAACAGAGGAACCGCAAGACCGACCCGAAGGTACCTTTGACCTTTGGTACTGAACACTAGGGTCACACACACCGGCCTGTGAAGCAACAATAGAGTCAGACAGAAGCAACAATAGAGTCAGACAGAAGCAACAATAGAGTCAGACAGAAGCGACAATAGAGTCAGACAGAAGCAACAATAGAGTCAGACAGAAGCAACAATAGAGTCAGACAGAAGCAACAATAGAGTCAGACAGAAGCAACAATAGAGTCAGACAGTAACAATAGAGTCAGACAGAAGCGACAATAGAGTCAGACAGAAGCAACAATAGAGTCAGACAGAAGCAACAATAGAGTCAGACAGAAGCAACAATAGAGTCAGACAGAAGCGACAATAGAGTCAGACAGAAGCGACAATAGAGTCAGACAGAAGCAACAATAGAGTCAGACAGAAGCAACAATAGAGTCAGACAGAAGCAACAATAGAGTCAGACAGAAGCAACAATAGAGTCAGACAGTAACAATAGAGTCAGACAGAAGCGACAATAGAGTCAGACAGTAACAATAGAGTCAGACAGAAGCGACAATAGAGTCAGAGAGAAGCAACAATAGAGTCAGACAGAAGCAACAATAGAGTCAGACAGAAGCAACAATAGAGTCAGACAGAAGCAACAATAGAGTCAGACAGAAGCTACAATAGAGTCAGACAGAAGCGACAATAGAGTCAGACAGAAGCAACAATAGAGTCAGACAGAAGCGACAATAGAGTCAGACAGAAGCGACAATAGAGTCAGACAGAAGCGACAATAGAGTCAGACAGAAGCAACAATAGAGTCAGACAGAAGCACAATAGAGTCAGACAGAAGCAACAATAGAGTCAGACAGAAGCAACAATAGAGTCAGACAGAAGCGACAATAGAGTCAGACAGAAGCACAATAGAGTCAGACAGAAGCAACAATAGAGTCAGACAGAAGCAACAATAGAGTCAGACAGAAGCAACAATAGAGTCAGACAGAAGCGACAATAGAGTCAGACAGTAACAATAGAGTCAGACAGAAGCGACAATAGAGTCAGACAGAAGCAACAATAGAGTCAGACAGAAGCACAATAGAGTCAGACAGAAGCAACAATAGAGTCAGACAGAAGCAACAATAGAGTCAGACAGAAGCAACAATAGAGTCAGACAGAAGCGACAATAGAGTCAGACAGAAGCAACAATAGAGTCAGACAGCAACAATGGAGTCAGACAGTAACAATAGAGTCAGACAGCAACGATAGAGTCAGACAGTAACAATAGAGTCAGACAGTAACAATAGAGTCAGACAGAAGCAACAATAGAGTCAGACAGCAACAATAGAGTCAGACAGTAACAATAGAGTCAGACAGCAACAATAGAGTCAGACAGTAACAATAGAGTCAGACAGCAACAATAGAGTCAGACAGCAACAATAGAGTCAGGCAGCTACAATAGAGTCAGACAGCAACAATAGAGTCAGACAGCAACAATAGAGTCAGGCAGCTACAATAGAGTCAGACAGCAACAATAGAGTCAGGCAGCTACAATAGAGTCAGACAGTAACAATAGAGCCAGGCAGCAACAATAGAGTCAGACAGTAACAATAGAGTCAGACAGTAACAATAGAGCCAGGCAGCAACAATAGAGTCAGACAGCAACAATAGAGTCAGACAGAAGCAACAATAGAGTCAGACAGTAACAATAGAGTCAGACAGTAACAATAGAGTCAGACAGCAACCATAGAGTCAGACAGTAACAATAGAGTCAGACAGCAACAATAGAGTCAGACAGCAACAATAGAGTCAGACAGTAACAATAGAGTCAGACAGCAACAATAGAGTCAGGCAGCTACAATAGAGTCAGACAGTAACAATAGAGTCAGACAGTAACAATAGAGCCAGGTAGCAACAATAGAGTCAGACAGCAACAATGGAGTCAGACAGAAGCAACAATAGAGTCAGACAGTAACAATAGAGCCAGGCAGCAACAATAGAGTCAGACAGCAACAATAGAGTCAGACAGAAGCAACAATAGAGTCAGACAGTAACAGTAGAGTCAGACAGTAACAATAGAGTCAGACAGTAACAATAGAGTCAGACAGCAACAATAGAGTCAGACAGTAACAATAGAGTCAGACAGTAACAATAGAGCCAGGCAGCAACAATAGAGTCAGACAGCAACAATAGAGTCAGACAGAAGCAACAATAGAGTCAGACAGTAACAATAGAGTCAGACAGCAACAATAGAGTCAGACAGCAACAATAGAGTCAGACAGTAACAGTAGAGTCAGACAGTAACAATAGAGTCAGACAGCAACAATGGAGTCAGACAGAAGCAACAATATAGTCAGACAGCAACAATAGAGTCAGACAGCAACAATAGAGTCAGACAGCAACACTAGAGTCAGACAGCAACAATAGAGTCAGACAGCAACAATAGAGTCAGACAGCAACAATAGAGTCAGACAGCAACAATAGAGTCAGACAGCAACACTAGAGTCAGACAGCAACACTAGAGTCAGACAGAAGCAACAATAGAGTCAGACAGAAGCAACAATAGAGTCAGACAGCAACAATAGAGTCAGACAGCAACACTAGAGTCAGACAGCAACAATAGAGTCAAACAGCAACAATAGAGTCAGACAGTAACAATAGAGTCAGACAGCAACACTAGAGTCAGACAGCAACAATAGAGTCAGACAGCAACAATAGAGTCAGACAGCAACAATAGAGTCAGACAGAAGCAACATAGCACGAGCGACTCTGATGTTGTTCAAAACAACATTATATCAACATGTTTCAAGATTTGAAAAGATAAGAATCTTGTCTCACCTCGTCTGGCGCAGAGCGACAGGCAGTGAGATGCACAAGAACGGGTCGAACGTGTTGCTCTGTCTCAGGCAGTGAGGACACGTGAGCGACGACCTGAGGACGACACGCGTGTTAACATGTTCGTTGAATCTTAGATACGATTCTTCACCAACTTGACTTAAACAAACATTCAAACAAAGTGTTTTTGAAAGAAGCTCATGTTTGAAGGTCACTGTGACCTTGAAGAGAAACAAAGATGTGTTTAGATGAAAGTTAAAGTGTTTTAATATTATTCTTAACAACACAACTGTTGTTGTAACTTTAACACACACATGAGTAAAGTGTTCACCACATTCTCAGGAAACTTATAGTTGTTATGTTAGTCTTCAACACGTATGATCCACTGACACATGTTAGTCTTCAACACGTATGATCCACTGACACATGTTAGTCTTCAACACGTATGATCCACTGACACATGTTAGTCTTCAACACGTATGATCCACTGACACATGTTAGTCTTCAACACATATGATCCACTGACACATGTTAGTCTTCAACACATATGATCCACTGACACATGTTAGTCTTCAACACGTATGATCCACTGACACATGTTAGTCTTCAACACATATGATCCACTGACACATGTTAGTCTTCAACACGTATGATCCACTGACACATGTTAGTCTTCAACACGTATGATCCACTGACACATGTTAATCTTCAACACGTATGATCCACTGACACATGTTAGTCTTCAACACATATGATCCACTGACACATGTTAGTCTTCAACACATATGATCCACTGACACATGTTAGTCTTCAACACATATGATCCACTGACACATGTTAGTCTTCAACACATATGATCCACTGACACATGTTAGTCTTCAACACATATGATCCACTGACACATGTTAGTCTTCAACACATATGATCCACTGACACATGTTAGTCTTCAACACATATGATCCACTGACACATGTTAGTCTTCAACACGTATGATCCACTGACACATGTTAGTCTTCAACACGTATGATCCACTGACACATGTTAGTCTTCAACACGTATGATCCACTGACACATGTTAGTCTTCAACACGTATGATCCACTGACACATGTTAATCTTCAACACGTATGATCCACTGACACATGTTAGTCTTCAACACGTATGATCCACTGACACATGTTAGTCTTCAACACATATGATCCACTGACACATGTTAGTCTTCAACACGTATGATCCACTGACACATGTTAGTCTTCAACACATATGATCCACTGACACATGTTAGTCTTCAACACATATGATCCACTGACACACGTTAGTCTTCAACAGGTATGATCCACTGACACATGTTAGTCTTCAACACATATGATCCACTGACACATGTTAGTCTTCAACACATATGATCCACTGACACATGTTAGTCTTCAACACGTATGATCCACTGACACATGTTAGTCTTCAACACATATGATCCACTGACACATGTTAGTCTTCAACACATATGATCCACTGACACATGTTAGTCTTCAACACATATGATCCACTGACACATGTTAGTCTTCAACACGTATGATCCACTGACACATGTTAGTCTTCAACACATATGATCCACTGACACATGTTAGTCTTCAACACATATGATCCACTGACACACGTTAGTCTTCAACACATATGATCCACTGACACATGTTAGTCTTCAACACGTATGATCCACTGACACATGTTAGTCTTCAACACATATGATCCACTGACACATGTTAGTCTTCAACACATATGATCCACTGACACATGTTAGTCTTCAACACATATGATCCACTGACACATGTTAGTCTTCAACACATATGATCCACTGACACATGTTAGTCTTCAACACATATGATCCACTGACACATGTTAGTCTTCAACACATATGATCCACTGACACATGTTAGTCTTCAACATGTATGATCCACTGACACATGTTAGTCTTCAACACATATGATCCACTGACACATGTTAGTCTTCAACACATATGATCCACTGACACATGTTAGTCTTCAACACATATGATCCACTGACACATGTTAGTCTTCAACAGGTATGATCCACTGACACATGTTAGTCTTCAACACATATGATCCACTGACACATGTTAGTCTTCAACACATATGATCCACTGACACATGTTAGTCTTCAACACATATGATCCACTGACACACGTTAGTCTTCAACAGGTATGATCCACTGACACATGTTAGTCTTCAACACGTATGATCCACTGACACATGTTAGTCTTCAACACATATGATCCACTGACACATGTTAGTCTTCAACACATATGATCCACTGACACATGTTAGTCTTCAACAGGTATGATCCACTGACACATGTTAGTCTTCAACACATATGATCCACTGACACATGTTAGTCTTCAACACATATGATCCACTGACACATGTTAGTCTTCAACACATATGATCCACTGACACATGTTAGTCTTCAACACATATGATCCACTGACACATGTTAGTCTTCAACACATATGATCCACTGACACATGTTAGTCTTCAACACATATGATCCACTGACACATGTTAGTCTTCAACACGTATGATCCACTGACACATGTTAGTCTTCAACACATATGATCCACTGACACATGTTAGTCTTCAACACATATGATCCACTGACACATGTTAGTCTTCAACACATATGATCCACTGACACATGTTAGTCTTCAACACATATGATCCACTGACACATGTTAGTCTTCAACAGGTATGATCCACTGACACATGTTAGTCTTCAACACATATGATCCACTGACACATGTTAGTCTTCAACACATATGATCCACTGACACATGTTAGTCTTCAACACATATGATCCACTGACACACGTTAGTCTTCAACAGGTATGATCCACTGACACATGTTAGTCTTCAACACGTATGATCCACTGACACATGTTAGTCTTCAACACATATGATCCACTGACACATGTTAGTCTTCAACACATATGATCCACTGACACATGTTAGTCTTCAACAGGTATGATCCACTGACACATGTTAGTCTTCAACACATATGATCCACTGACACATGTTAGTCTTCAACACATATGATCCACTGACACATGTTAGTCTTCAACACATATGATCCACTGACACATGTTAGTCTTCAACACATATGATCCACTGACACATGTTAGTCTTCAACACATATGATCCACTGACACATGTTAGTCTTCAACACATATGATCCACTGACACATGTTAGTCTTCAACACGTATGATCCACTGACACATGTTAGTCTTCAACACATATGATCCACTGACACATGTTAGTCTTCAACACATATGATCCACTGACACATGTTAGTCTTCAACACATATGATCCACTGACACATGTTAGTCTTCAACACGTATGATCCACTGACACATGTTAGTCTTCAACACGTATGATCCACTGACACATGTTAGTCTTCAACACGTATGATCCACTGACACATGTTAGTCTTCAACACATATGATCCACTGACACATGTTAGTCTTCAACACATATGATCCACTGACACATGTTAGTCTTCAACACATATGATCCACTGACACATGTTAGTCTTCAACAGGTATGATCCACTGACACATGTTAGTCTTCAACACGTATGATCCACTGACACATGTTAGTCTTCAACACATATGATCCACTGACACATGTTAGTCTTCAACACGTATGATCCACTGACACACGTTAGTCTTCAACACATAAGATCCACTGACACACGTTAGTCTTCAACACATATGATCCACTGACACACGTTAGTCTTCAACACGTATGATCCACTGACACATGTTAGTCTTCAACACATATGATCCACTGACACATGTTAGTCTTCAACACTTATGATCCACTGACACATGTTAGTCTTCAACACGTATGATCCACTGACACATGTTAGTCTTCAACACATAAGATCCACTGACACATGTTAGTCTTCAACACGTATGATCCACTGACACATGTTAGTCTTCAACACATATGATCCACTGACACATGTTAGTCTTCAACACGTATGATCCACTGACACACGTTAGTCTTCAACACATAAGATCCACTGACACATGTTAGTCTTCAACACGTATGATCCACTGACACATGTTAGTCTTCAACACATATGATCCACTGACACATGTTAGTCTTCAACACGTATGATCCACTGACACACGTTAGTCTTCAACACGTATGATCCACTGACACACGTTAGTCTTCAACACATAAGATCCACTGACACATGTTAGTCTTCAACACATATGATCCACTGACACATGTTAGTCTTCAACACATATGATCCACTGACACATGTTAGTCTTCAACACGTATGATCCACTGACACATGTTAGTCTTCAACACATATGATCCACTGACACATGTTAGTCTTCAACAGGTATGATCCACTGACACATGTTAGTCTTCAACACATATGATCCACTGACACATGTTAGTCTTCAACACATATGATCCACTGACACACGTTAGTCTTCAACACGTATGATCCACTGACACACGTTAGTCTTCAACACGTATGATCCACTGACACACGTTAGTCTTCAACACATATGATCCACTGACACATGTTAGTCTTCAACACGTATGATCCACTGACACATGTTAGTCTTCAACACGTATGATCCACTGACACATGTTAGTCTTCAACACGTATGATCCACTGACACATGTTAGTCTTCAACACATATGATCCACTGACACATGTTAGTCTTCAACACATATGATCCACTGACACATGTTAGTCTTCAACACATATGATCCACTGACACACGTTAGTCTTCAACACATATGATCCACTGACACATGTTAGTCTTCAACACGTATGATCCACTGACACATGTTAGTCTTCAACACGTATGATCCACTGACACATGTTAGTCTTCAACACGTATGATCCACTGACACATGTTAGTCTTCAACACATATGATCCACTGACACATGTTAGTCTTCAACACATATGATCCACTGACACATGTTAGTCTTCAACACATATGATCCACTGACACATGTTAGTCTTCAACACATATGATCCACTGACACATGTTAGTCTTCAACACATATGATCCACTGACACATGTTAGTCTTCAACACGTATGATCCACTGACACATGTTAGTCTTCAACACGTATGATCCACTGACACATGTTAGTCTTCAACACGTATGATCCACTGACACATGTTAGTCTCACCTGTACTGAGCCTGAAAGTGTTCTTGGACAAAACTGTTCCGACTCTTGGGCTGATGAGTGGATCTGGTCCTGGAGTCCAGAGACCTCGTGTCCTGCAGGTACAAAGATGATCTGAAGTCAAGATGTTCCTTAAATCAATGTCACAGTGACATCTTGTGGTGTGAAGGAGGATCACAGTTTTCATTTATTTGTGTTTATTACTTATAATGTGTGAGTCTTAAGAAACCTGCTCACTGAAAATTGATCTAGAAGATGATATTTTATATATACTGAATATATATAGTATATATAGTATATATACTATATATATTCAATTGTGTCCATTTTAATATTTTAGTCCATTTTAATATGTACATTTTTAAATGTTTAAAAAACATTTGACAGATTATTTTCTATTCTCCGCTCAAATAAAAGGAAAACATTAAAAATAATCAACATTTGAAGTGAATCTTCTGAGAATATTGAAGAAACACAAGAACCTTCGACTGAAAGAATGACGTGAAGAAGAGAATAAAGTAGAGAAACGAGTCTCCTGTGACCTGAAGGTTCTATTGAGGAGCTTAGACTGGAGAGAGACACACACACACACACACACACACACACACACACACACAAACTCACACACACACGCACACACACACACACACATACTAATTTCTTGAAGTTAAACCAAATGTTCTTCTCACGAGTGGATCATGTGTTCAATGATTTCTACACAACATCTGGATGTTGGAGGATTTTTGAAGGATTCTTGACGTCATATGACGCTCGTGAGTGAAGACTCGGGTCACTGTCGTGATGAACATCTACGACTTCTGTCATCGAGACGTGTTCCTTGTACCACCTGAAGAACCACCTGAAGAACCACCTGCAGAACCACCTGAAGAACCACCTAAAGAACCACCTGCAGAACCACCTGAAGAACCACCTGAAGAACCACCTGAAGAACCACCTGAAGAACCACCTGAAGAACCACCTGCAGAACCACCTGAAGAACCACCTGCAGAACCACCTGAAGAACCACCTAAAGAACCACCTGAAGAACCACCTGAAGAACCACCTGAAGAACCACCTGAAGAACCACCTAAAGAACCACCTAAAGAACCACCTAAAGAACCACCTGAAGAACCACCTGAAGAACCACCTGAATAACCACCTGAAGAACCACCTGAAGAACCACCTGAAGAACCACCTGCAGAACCACCTGAAGAACCACCTGAAGAACCACCTAAAGAGCCACCTGAAGAACCACCTGAAGAACCACCTGCTGAACCACCTGCAGAACCACCTGAAGAACCACCTGAAGAACCACCTGAAGAACCACCTGAAGAACCACCTGCTGAACCACCTGCAGAACCACCTGAAGAACCACCTGAAGAACCACCTGAAGAACCACCTGAAGAACCACCTGCTGAACCACCTGCAGAACCCACCTGAAGAACCACATGAAGAACCACCTGCAGAACCACCTGAAGAACCACCTGCAGAACCACCTGAAGAACCACCTAAAGAACCACCTGAAGAACCACCTGAAGAACCACCTGAAGAACCACCTGAAGAACCACCTGAAGAACCACCTGAAGAACCACCTGCTGAACCACCTGCAGAACTGGCTCTGCTGCTGAAACATTCCTTGACCTGCTCGACCGGCTCCTGCAGGTGTCAATCATCCATGATGTCATCAGGGTCACGTGACTGACGAGTCACCTGCGACACCTGCTGATGTTGCTCGACTTTGAAACATCTTCACGACGATTGTGTTCAAATCTTATTTCTTCACTGACTTCCATGTATTTGAGTGAAACCATGTTGACTCGGGTTCAGGGGGCGGAGCTTGAGTCATGCTTTAAGCTGCACAAGAATGTGGTTCGTGTTGAACCACGAGGACCAGCAGGTTCGTCCAGTTTCTGAGGTTCAGGATCTGAAGCTGCTTTTCAATGAATCTTTGTCTCGACCTTTGAACTCACGTCATGTTTCGTGAAGAACATTTTTATAATGTTCACGGAGACGATCAAAGGAAACAACGTTGATGAAGAACAACTTTCTCACCAGAGAACAACACAACAGTTGTGTTACACTGATCTCACGATGACTGAAAACATGTGTAACAAACATGTGTAACAAACACGTGTAACAAACACGTGTAACAAACATGTGTAACAAACATGTGTAACAAACATGTGTAACAAACATGTGTAACAAACATGTGTCACAAACATGTGTAACAAACATGTGTAACAAACATGTGTCACAAACATGTGTAACAAACATGTGTCACATACATGTGTAACAAACATGTGTAACAAACATGTGTCACAAACATGTGTCACATACATGTGTAACAAACATGTGTCACATACATGTGTAACAAACATGTGTAACAAACATGTGTCACAAACATGTGTCACATACATGTGTAACAAACATGTGTAACAAACATGTGTCAAAAACATGTGTAACAAACATGTGTAACAAACATGTGTCACAAACATGTGTCACAAACATGTGTAACAAACATGTGTCACAAACATGTGTCACAAACATGTGTCACATACATGTGTAACAAACATGTGTAACAAACATGTGTCACATACATGTGTAACAAACATGTGTAACAAACATGTGTAACAAACATGTGTCACAAACATGTGTCACAAACATGTGTCACATACATGTGTAACAAACATGTGTAACAAACATGTGTCACAAACATGTGTCACATACATGTGTAACAAACATGTGTAACAAACTTGTGTCACAAACATGTGTCACATACATGTGTAACAAACATGTGTAACAAACATGTGTCAAAAACATGTGTAACAAACATGTGTAACAAACATGCGTCACAAACATGTGTAACAAACATGTATAACAAACATGTGTAACAAACATGTGTCACAAACATGTGTCACATACATGTGTAACAAACATGTGTAACAAACATGTGTCACAAACATGTGTCACATACATGTGTAACAAACATGTGTAACAAACATGTGTCAAAAACATGTGTAACAAACATGTGTAACAAACATGTGTCAAAAACATGTATAACAAACATGTGTAACAAACATGTGTCACAAACATGTGTCACATACATGTGTAACAAACATGTGTAACAAACATGTGTCAAAAACATGTGTAACAAACATGCGTCAAAAACATGTATAACAAACATGTGTAACAAACATGTGTCACAAACATGTGTAACAAACATGTGTAACAAACATGTGTCACAAACATGTGTAACAAACATGTGTCACAAACATGTGTAACAAACATGTGTAACAAACATGTGTCACAAACATGTGTAACAAACATGCATCAAAAACATGTATAACAAACATGTGTAACAAACATGTGTCACAAACATGTGTCACAAACATGTGTCACAAACATGTGTCACAAACATGTGTAACAAACATGTGTCAAAAACATGTGTAAACAAACATGTGTAACAAACATGCGTCAAAAACATGCGTCAAAAACATGTATAACAAACATGTGTCAAAAACATGTGTCACAAACTTGTGTCACATACATGTGTAACAAACATGTGTCAAAAACATGTGTAACAAACATGTGTCACAAACATGTGTAACAAACATGTGTCACAAACATGTGTAACAAACATGTGTAACAAACATGTGTAACAAACATTTGTAACAAACATGTGTAACAAACATGTGTCACAAACATGTGTAACAAACATGTGTAACAAACATGTGTAACAAACATTTGTAACAAACATGTGTCACAAACATGTGTAACAAACATGTGTCAAAAACATGTGTCACAAACATGTGTCACAAACATGTGTCACAAACATGTGTCACAAACATGTGTAACAAACATGTGTCACAAACATGTGTAACAAACATGTGTCACAAACATGTGTCACAAACATGTGTAACAAACATGTGCAACAAACATTTGTAACAAACATGTGTCACAAACATGTGTAACAAACATGTGTCACAAACATGTGTCACAAACATGTGTCACAAACATGTGTCACAAACATGTGTCACATACATGTGTAACAAACATGTGTCACATACATGTGTAACAAACATGTGTCACAAACATGTGTAACAAACATGTGTAACAAACATCTGTAACAAACATGTGTAACATACATGTGTTACAAACATGTGTCACATACATGTGTAACAAACATGTGTCACAAACATGTGTCACAAACATGTGTAACAAACATGTGTCAAAAACATGTGTAACAAACATGTGTAACAAACATGTGTCACATATATGTGTAACAAACATGTGTAACAAACATCTGTAACAAACATGTGTAACATACATGTGTTACAAACATGTGTCACATACATGTGTAACAAACATGTGTCACAAACATGTGTCACAAACATGTGTCACATGTGTAACAAACATGTGTCAAAAACATGTGTAACAAACATGTGTAATAAACATGTGTCACATATATGTGTAACAAACATGTGTAACAAACATGTGTAACAAACATGTGTCACATATATGTGTTACAAACATGTGTAACAAACATGTGTAACAAACATGTGTAACAAACATGTGTAACAAACATGTGTAACAAACATGTGTCACATATATGTGTTACAAACATGTGTAACAAACATGTGTAACAAACATGTGTAACAAACATGTGTAACAAACATGTGTCACATACATGAGTAACAAACATGTGTAACAAACATGTGTAACAAACATGTGTAACAAACATGTGTAACAAACATGTGTAACAAACATGTGTAACAAACATGTGTCACATACATGAGTAACAAACATGTGTAACAAACATGTGTAACAAACATGAAAACTTTTAATCTGAGCAACATTAGAGTGTGTTATTGTTGTGTAATTATTTTATTATTATTATTATTATTGTTAAAAATCGAAACAAACAAGTTATTAAATATGTTCAAGAACATTGAACAGAAACATCAACATCTCAGAGACACTCGTCCAGTTACAGACACGAGTCAAGATTCAAAGACAAAGATCATCTCGAAACAAATGTTCCCTCCAGAACCAGAAGCTTCACTGAGATGTTCCACAGACGTGTTTACGTTCCGTGTCCAGATGTTGACGACGTATCTTCACCAACAACACGCGTCATGTTCTCACCTCCATTCTGGCGTCGCTGCCGTCGCTGGCGTCTTCGTGAACCGTGTCCAACAACCACAGCAGGAACTCCAGAGCGTCGTGTTGCGAGTTCCCTCGAAACTGAGAGGCGTGTTTGGCGACTGTGCTCTAGAGGAGACGCGATGATGTCAGCGTTTCATAGAAGCATCACATGACAGGAAGTGAGAATGAATCAATGGTCAAGTATAAATAGAACATTAGATTCACATAAACGAGAAAGACTTGAAGAGATCAACTAAAAAGACTTGACGAGATAAAAGTCAAAGACTCTACGACATAAACGAGAAAGACTTGACGACATAAACGAGAAAGACTTGAAGAGATCAACTAAAAAGACTTGACGAGATAAAAGAGAAAGACTTGACGACAATAAGGAGAAAGACTTGACGACATTAACGTGAAAGACTTGACGACATAAACGAGAAAGACTTGACGACAATAACGAGAAAGACTTGACGACATTAACGTGAAAGACTTGACGACATTAACGAGAAAGACTTGACGACATTAACGAGAAAGACTTGACGACATTAACGAGAAAGACTTGACGACATTAACGTGAAAGACTTGACGACATTAACGAGAAAGACTTGACGACATTAACGAGAAAGACTTGACGACATAAACGTGAAAGACTTGACGACATAAACCAGAAAGACTTGACGACAATAACGAGAAAGACTTGACGACATTAACGAGAAAGACTTGACGACATTAACGAGAAAGACTTGACGACATTAACGAGAAAGACTTGACGACATTAACGAGAAAGACTTGACGACATAAACGTGAAAGACTTGACGACAATAACGAGAAAGACTTGACGACATTAACGAGAAAGACTTGACGACATTAACGAGAAAGACTTGACGACATAAACGTGAAAGACTTGACGACATAAACGTGAAAGACTTGACGACATAAACGAGAAAGACTTGACGACATAAACGTGAAAGACTTGACGACATAAACGAGAAAGACTTGACGACATTAACGAGAAAGACTTGACGACATTAACGAGAAAGACTTGACGACATAAACGTGAAAGACTTGACGACATAAACGAGAAAGACTTGACGACATTAACGAGAAAGACTTGACGACATAAACGTGAAAGACTTGACGACAATAACGAGAAAGACTTGACGACATTAACGAGAAAGACTTGACGACATTAACGAGAAAGACTTGACGACATTAACGAGAAAGACTTGACGACATTAACGAGAAAGACTTGACGACATAAACGTGAAAGACTTGACGACATAAACGAGAAAGACTTGACGACATTAACGAGAAAGACTTGACGACAATAAGGAGAAAGACTTGACGACATAAACGAGAAAGACTTGACGACATTAACGAGAAAGACTTGACGACATTAACGAGAAAGACTTGACGACATAAACGTGAAAGACTTGACGACATAAACGAGAAAGACTTGACGACATTAACGAGAAAGACTTGACGACAATAAGGAGAAAGACTTGACGACATAAACGAGAAAGACTTGACGACATTAACGAGAAAGACTTGACGACATAAACGTGAAAGACTTGACGACATTAACGAGAAAGACTTGACGACATAAACGTGAAAGACTTGACGACAATAACGAGAAAGACTTGACGACATTAACGAGAAAGACTTGACGACATTAACGAGAAAGACTTGACGACATTAACGAGAAAGACTTGACGACATTAACGAGAAAGACTTGACGACATAAACGTGAAAGACTTGACGACATAAACGAGAAAGACTTGACGACATTAACGAGAAAGACTTGACGACATAAACGTGAAAGACTTGACGACAATAACGAGAAAGACTTGACGACATTAACGAGAAAGACTTGACGACATTAACGAGAAAGACTTGACGACATTAACGAGAAAGACTTGACGACATTAACGAGAAAGACTTGACGACATAAACGTGAAAGACTTGACGACATAAACGAGAAAGACTTGACGACATTAACGAGAAAGACTTGACGACAATAAGGAGAAAGACTTGACGACATAAACGAGAAAGACTTGACGACATTAACGAGAAAGACTTGACGACATTAACGAGAAAGACTTGACGACATTAACGTGAAAGACTTGACGACATAAACGAGAAAGACTTGACGACATTAACGAGAAAGACTTGACGACAATAAGGAGAAAGACTTGACGACATAAACGTGAAAGACTTGACGACATAAACGAGAAAGACTTGACGACATTAACGAGAAAGACTTGACGACAATAAGGAGAAAGACTTGACGACATAAACGAGAAAGACTTGACGACATTAACGAGAAAGACTTGACGACATAAACGTGAAAGACTTGACGACATAAACGAGAAAGACTTGACGACATAAACGAGAAAGACTTGACGACATAAACGTGAAAGACTTGACGACATAAACGAGAAAGACTTGACGACATTAACGAGAAGGACTTGACGAAATAAACGAGAAAGACTTGACGACATAAACGAGAAAGACTTGACGACAATAACGAGAAGGACTTGACGACATTAACGAGAAGGACTTGACGACATTAACGAGAAAGACTTGACGACAATAACGAGAAAGACTTGACGACATAAACGTGAAAGACTTGACGAAATAAACGAGAAAGACTTGACGACAATAACGAGAAAGACTTGACGAAATAAACGAGAAAGACTTGACGACATTAAAGAGAAAGACTTGACGACATTAACGAGAAAGACTTGACGACATAAACGTGAAAGACTTTACGACAGTAACGAGAAAGACTTGACGACATAAACGTGAAAGACTTGACGACATTAACGAGAAAGACTTGACGACAATAACGAGAAAGACTTGACGACATAAACGTGAAAGACTTGACGACAATAACGAGAAAGACTTGACGAAATAAACGAGAAAGACTTGATGACATTAAAGAGAAAGACTTGACGACATTAACGAGAAAGACTTGACGACATAAACGTGAAAGACTTTACGACAGTAACCTGAAAGACTTGACGACATTAACGAGAAAGACTTGACGACAATAACGAGAAAGACTTGACGACATAAACGAGAAAGACTTGACGACATAAACGAGAAAGACTTGACGACATAAACGAGAAAGACTTGACGACATAAACGACAAAGACTTGACGACATAAACGACAAAGACTTGACGACATAAACGACAAAGACTTGACGACAATAACGAGAAAGACTTGACGACATTAACGAGAAAGACTTGACGACATTAACGAGAAAGACTTGACGACATTAACGAGAAAGACTTGACGACATTAACGAGAAAGACTTGACGACATAAACGTGAAAGACTTGACGACATAAACGAGAAAGACTTGACGACATTAACGAGAAAGACTTGACGACAATAAGGAGAAAGACTTGACGACATAAACGAGAAAGACTTGACGACATTAACGAGAAAGACTTGACGACATAAACGTGAAAGACTTGACGACATTAACGAGAAAGACTTGACGACATAAACGTGAAAGACTTGACGACAATAACGAGAAAGACTTGACGACATTAACGAGAAAGACTTGAGGACATTAACGAGAAAGACTTGACGACATTAACGAGAAAGACTTGACGACATTAACGAGAAAGACTTGACGACATAAACGTGAAAGACTTGACGACATAAACGAGAAAGACTTGACGACATTAACGAGAAAGACTTGACGACATAAACGTGAAAGACTTGATGACAATAACGAGAAAGACTTGACGACATTAACGAGAAAGACTTGACGACATTAACGAGAAAGACTTGACGACATTAACGAGAAAGACTTGACGACATTAACGAGAAAGACTTGACGACATAAACGTGAAAGACTTGACGACATAAACGAGAAAGACTTGACGACATTAACGAGAAAGACTTGACGACAATAAGGAGAAAGACTTGACGACATAAACGAGAAAGACTTGACGACATTAACGAGAAAGACTTGACGACATTAACGAGAAAGACTTGACGACATTAACGTGAAAGACTTGACGACATAAACGAGAAAGACTTGACGACATTAACGAGAAAGACTTGACGACAATAAGGAGAAAGACTTGACGACATAAACGTGAAAGACTTGACGACATAAACGAGAAAGACTTGACGACATTAACGAGAAAGACTTGACGACAATAAGGAGAAAGACTTGACGACATAAACGAGAAAGACTTGACGACATTAACGAGAAAGACTTGACGACATAAACGTGAAAGACTTGACGACATAAACGAGAAAGACTTGACGACATAAACGAGAAAGACTTGACGACATAAACGTGAAAGACTTGACGACATAAACGAGAAAGACTTGACGACATTAACGAGAAGGACTTGACGAAATAAACGAGAAAGACTTGACGACATAAACGAGAAAGACTTGACGACAATAACGAGAAGGACTTGACGACATTAACGAGAAGGACTTGACGACATAAACGTGAAAGACTTGACGACATAAACGAGAAAGACTTGACGAAATAAACGAGAAGGACTTGACGACATAAACGAGAAAGACTTGACGACATAAACGAGAAAGACTTGACGACATTAACGAGAAAGACTTGACGACATTAACGAGAAAGACTTGATGACATTAACGAGAAAGACTTGACGACATAAACGAGAAAGACTTGACGACATTAACGAGAAAGACTTGACGACATAAACGAGAAAGACTTGACGACATAAACGAGAAAGACTTGACGACATAAACGAGAAAGACTTGACGACATAAACGAGAAAGACTTGACGACATAAACGAGAAAGACTTGACGACATTAACGAGAAAGACTTGACGACATAAACGAGAAAGACTTGACGACATTAACGAGAAAGACTTGACGACATTAACGAGAAAGACTTGACGACATAAACGAGAAAGACTTGACGACATAAACGAGAAAGACTTGACGACATTAACGAGAAAGACTTGACGACATAAACGAGAAAGACTTGACGACATAAACGAGAAAGACTTGACGACATAAACGAGAAAGACTTGACGACATAAACGAGAAAGACTTGACGACATAAACGACAAAGACTTGACGACATAAACGAGAAAGACTTGACGACATAAACGTGAAAGACTTGACAACATTAACGAGAAAGACTTGACGACATAAACGAGAAAGACTTGACGACATAAACGAGAAAGACTTGACGACATAAACGAGAAAGACTTGACGACATAAACGAGAAAGACTTGATGAGACAAAAGAGAAAGACTTGACGACATAAACGAGAAGGACTGGACGACAAAAAAAAAAGACTTGACGACATATTATATATATATATATATATATATATATACACACACATGATATATATAATATATATTTATACATAATTTATATTATATATATAATTTATATTATATATATAATTTATACTATATATATATAAATTATATAATATAATTATATATATTTATATATATATATATTTTCACAATAAAAGAACTTTGATCAAAATAAACTAAAAATCGATTTGTGGGCCACAGGTGAGCCACAGGTGAGCCACAGGTGAGCCACAGGTGGGCCACAGGTGAGCCACAGGTGGGCCACAGGTGAGCCACAGGTGGGCCACAGGTGAGCCACAGGTGAGCCACAGGTGAGCCACAGGTGGGCCACAGGTGAGCCACAGGTGAGCGTGGACTCACCTTGAACTGCACGGACAGCTGCGGGGTGTAGTCCAGGGTCCACAGGGCTCGGACCAGCCCGGCCAGCTGCTCCGTCACCTCGCCCCGGGCGGACTCGAGGCGGTACCGCTCCAGACCCAGATGTTCCGCCAGCAGGTCCGTGTTGCTGAGACACTGCAGCACCGCGTTCATGAAGCAGGTGTTCCCGTGGTTCTTCAGGCCCAGCGCGCCCGGGGTCTGGTCCCCGTGAGCCCCGGGTCCAGGTCCAGGTCCAGGTCCGGGTCCAGGTCCGGGTCCAGGTCCGGGCTCCTGGCTCTGCTTCTGGGTCCCGTCGAACCTCGACCCGCCGGTGTCACGTGGACCGAACCCTCCGTCGTCCACATCCGGTCTCGCGCCGTCACGAAAGTTCGTCAGCGCCGTCAGAGTCCTGAGGATCCTGCCCAGGAAGCTCCTGAAGGATCTTCTTCCTCCGAACCTCCGTGACTTCTGGTCCCGGCGCTTCTTCGCGGGACGTTTCCGTGACTCCATGTCGTGCACCTGTCACCTGCGCGCGCGCTCGCCCGTCAGCAGGAAACACACCTGAGCGACGAATGTCCGACATCCCCGCGTGCGTGTGTCCGCGTCACGTGTGTGTGTGTGTGTGTGTGTGTGTGTGTGTGTGTGTGTGTGTGTGTGTGTGTGTGTGTGTCATGACCTGACGTTTGATCGACGCGAGAGTCACTTCCTGCTGTTCCTGCTGTTCCTCCCCCTGTTACTGTTGAACTATTATTACTATTATATTGTTTTAACTATTAATATTATTATTACTATTATTGATGTTTTTAACTATTATTACTATTATTGTTTGAACTATTATTACTATTATTGTTTGAACTATTATAACTATTATTGTTTTTAACTATTATTACTATTATTGTTTTTAACTATTATTACTATTATTGTTTTTAACTATTATTACTATTATTGTTTGAACTATTATTACTATTATTGTTTGAACTATTATTACTATTATTGGTTGAACTATTATTACTATTATTGTTTGAACTATTATTACTATTATTGTTTGAACTATTATTACTATTATTGTTTGAACTATTATTACTATTATTGTTTGAACTATTATAACTATTATTGTTTTTAACTATTATTACTATTATTGTTTGAACTATTATAACTATTATTGTTTGAACTATTATTACTATTATTGTTTGAACTATTATAACTATTATTGTTTTTAACTATTATTACTATTATTGTTTTTAACTATTATTACTATTATTGTTTTTAACTATTATTACTATTATTGTTTGAACTATTATTACTATTATTGTTTGAACTATTATTACTATTATTGGTTGAACTATTATTACTATTATTGTTTGAACTATTATTACTATTATTGTTTGAACTATTATTACTATTATTGTTTGAACTATTATTACTATTATTGTTTGAACTATTATAACTATTATTGTTTTTAACTATTATTACTATTATTGTTTGAACTATTATAACTATTATTGTTTGAACTATTATAACTATTATTGTTTTAACTATTATAACTATTATTGTTTTTAACTATTATTACTATTATTGTTTGAACTATTATTACTATTATTGTTTTTAACTATTATAACTATTATTGTTTTTAACTATTATTACTATTATTGTTTGAACTATTATTACCATTATTGTTTGAACTATTATAACTATTATTGTTTGAACTATTATAACTATTATTGTTTGAACTATTATTACTATTATTGTTTGAATTATTATTACTATTATTGTTTTTAACTATTATAACTATTATTGTTTTTAACTATTATTACTATTATTGTTTGAACTATTATTACTATTATTGTTTTTAACTATTATAACTATTATTGTTTGAACTATTATTACTATTATTGTTTGAATTATTATTACTATTATTGTTTTTAACTATTATAACTATTATTGTTTTTAACTATTATTACTATTATTGTTTGAACTATTATTACTATTATTGTTTGAATTATTATTACTATTATTGTTTTTAACTATTATAACTATTATTGTTTTTAACTATTATTACTATTATTGTTTGAACTATTATTACTATTATTGTTTGAACTATTATTACTATTATTGTTTGAACTATTATTACTATTATTGTTTGAACTATTATAACTATTATTGTTTTTAACTATTATTACTATTATTGTTTGAACTATTATAACTATTATTGTTTGAACTATTATAACTATTATTGTTTTTAACTATTATTACTATTATTGTTTGAACTATTATTACTATTATTGTTTTTAACTATTATAACTATTATTGTTTTTAACTATTATTACTATTATTGTTTGAACTATTATTACCATTATTGTTTGAACTATTATAACTATTATTGTTTGAACTATTATAACTATTATTGTTTGAACTATTATTACTATTATTGTTTGAATTATTATTACTATTATTGTTTTTAACTATTATAACTATTATTGTTTTTAACTATTATTACTATTATTGTTTGAACTATTATTACTATTATTGTTTTTAACTATTATAACTATTATTGTTTGAACTATTATTACTATTATTGTTTGAATTATTATTACTATTATTGTTTTTAACTATTATAACTATTATTGTTTTTAACTATTATTACTATTATTGTTTGAACTATTATTACTATTATTGTTTGAATTATTATTACTATTATTGTTTTTAACTATTATAACTATTATTGTTTTTAACTATTATTACTATTATTGTTTGAACTATTATTACTATTATTGTTTGAACTATTATTACTATTATTGTTTGAACTATTATTACTATTATTGTTTGAACTATTATAACTATTATTGTTTTTAACTATTATTACTATTATTGTTTGAACTATTATAACTATTATTGTTTGAACTATTATAACTATTATTGTTTTTAACTATTATTACTATTATTGTTTGAACTATTATTACCATTATTGTTTGAACTATTATAACTATTATTGTTTGAACTATTATTACTATTATTGTTTGAATTATTATTACTATTATTGTTTTTAACTATTATAACTATTATTGTTTGAACTATTATTACTATTATTGTTTGAACTATTATAACTATTATTGTTTGAACTATTATAACTATTATTGTTTGAACTATTATTACTATTATTGTTTGAACTATTATTACTATTATTGTTTGAACTATTATTACTATTATTGTTTGAACTATTATAACTATTATTGTTTTTAACTATTATTACTATTATTGTTTGAACTATTATAACTATTATTGTTTGAACTATTATTACTATTATTGTTTGAACTATTATAACTATTATTGTTTGAACTATTATTACTATTATTGTTTGAACTATTATAACTATTATTGTTTGAACTATTATAACTATTATTGTTTGAACTATTATTACTATTATTGTTTGAACTATTATTACTATTATTGTTTGAACTATTATTACTATTATTGTTTGAACTATTATAACTATTATTGTTTTTAACTATTATTACTATTATTGTTTGAACTATTATAACTATTATTGTTTGAACTATTATTACTATTATTGTTTGAACTATTATAACTATTATTGTTTGAACTATTATAACTATTATTGTTTGAACTATTATTACTATTATTGTTTGAACTATTATTACTATTATTGTTTGAACTATTATTACTATTATTGTTTGAACTATTATAACTATTATTGTTTTTAACTATTATTACTATTATTGTTTGAACTATTATAACTATTATTGTTTGAACTATTATTACTATTATTGTTTGAACTATTATTACTATTATTGTTTGAACTATTATTACTATTATTGTTTGAACTATTATAACTATTATTGTTTGAACTATTATTACTATTATTGTTTGAACTATTATTACTATTATTGTTTGAACTATTATAACTATTATTGTTTGAACTATTATTACTATTATTGTTTGAACTATTATTACTATTATTGTTTGAACTATTATTACTATTATTGTTTTTAACTATCATTACTATTATTGTTTGAACTATTATTACTATTATTGTTGTATTGCATAAGATCATGTTCTTCAACACCATCAAGTCCACTCTGCTGCAGGACAAACTGATGCATGTGGACCCTGGTCTGGTCTCCTGGATCTTAGACTATCTCACTATTGTTACTCCCGTTCTATTGTTACTCAAGTTCTATTGTTACTCAAGTTCTATTGTTACTCAAGTTCTATTGTTACTCAAGTTCTATCGTTACTTACGTTCTATTGTTACTTACGTTCTATTGTTACTCAAGTTCTATCGTTACTTACGTTCTATTGTTACTCAAGTTCTATCGTTACTCAAGTTCTATTGTTACTCAAGTTCTATCGTTACTTAGGTTCTATTGTTACTCAAGTTCTATCGTTACTCAAGTTCTATTGTTACTCAAGTTCTATCGTTACTTACGTTCTATTGTTACTCAAGTTCTATCGTTACTCAAGTTCTATTGTTACTCAAGTTCTATCGTTACTCAAGTTCTATTGTTACTCAAGTTCTATCGTTACTTACGTTCTATTGTTACTCAAGTTCTATCGTTACTCAAGTTCTATTGTTACTCAAGTTCTATTGTTACTTACGTTCTATTGTTACTCAAGTTCTATCGTTACTCAAGTTCTATTGTTACTCAAGTTCTATCGTTACTTACGTTCTATTGTTACTCAAGTTCTATCGTTACTTACGTTCTATTGTTACTCAAGTTCTATTGTTACTCAAGTTCTATCGTTACTTACGTTCTATTGTTACTCAAGTTCTATCGTTACTTACGTTCTATTGTTACTCAAGTTCTATTGTTATTCATGTTCTATTGTTACTCAAGTTCTATCGTTACTCACGTTCTATCGTTACCCAAGTTCTAGTGTTACTCACGTTCTATTGTTACTCAAGTTCTATCGTTACTTACGTTCTATTGTTACTCAAGTTCTATTGTAATTCACGTTCTATTGTTACTCAAGTTCTATCGTTACTCACGTTCTATCGTTACCCAAGTTCTAGTGTTACTCACGTTCTATTGTTACTCACGTTACTCATGTTTTATATTTACTTACTTTCTATTGTTACACAAGTTCTATTGTTACTCACATTCTATTGTTACTCATGTTCTATTGTTACTCACGTTCTATCATTACTCACATTCTATCGTTACTTACGTTCTATTGTTACTCACGTTCTATTGTTACTCACGTTCTATTGTTATTCACATTCTGTTTTTACTCAAGTTCTATTGTTACTCACGTTCTATTGTTACTCATGTTCTATTGTTACTCACGTTCTATCATTACTCACATTCTATCGTTACTTACGTTCTATTGTTACTCACGTTCTATTGTTATTCACATTACATTGTTACTCATGTTCTATTGTTACTCACGTTCTATTGTTATTCACATTATATTGTTACTCATGTTCTATTGTTACTCACGTTCTATCGTTACTCACATTCTATCGTTACTTACGTTCTATTGTTACTCATGTTCTATTGTTACTCACGTTCTATCGTTACTCACGTTCTATCGTTACTCACATTCTATCGTTACTCACATTCTATCGTAACTTACGTTCTATTGTTACTCATGTTCTATTGTTACTCACGTTCTATCGTTACTCACATTCTATCGTTACTTATGTTCTATTGTTACTCATGTTCTATTGTTACTCACGTTCTATCATTACTCACATTCTATCGTTACTTACGTTCTATTGTTACTCACGTTCTATCGTTACTCACGTTCTATTGTTACTCACGTTCTATTGTTATTCACATTCTGTTGTTACTCAAGTTCTATTGTTACTCACGTTCTATTGTTACTCATGTTCTATTGTTACTCACGTTCTATCGTTACTCACATTCTATCGTTACTTACGTTCTATTGATACTCACGTTCTATTGTTATTCACATTATATTGTTACTCATGTTCTATTGTTACTCACGTTATATTGTTATTCACATTATATTGTTACTCATGTTCTATTGTTACTCACGTTCTATCGTTACTCACATTCTATCGTTACTTACGTTCTATTGTTACTCATGTTCTATTGTTACTCACGTTCTATCGTTACTCACATTCTATCGTTACTTACGTTCTATTGTTACTCACGTTCTATCGTTACTCACGTTCTATTGTTACTCACGTTCTATTGTTATTCACATTCTGTTTTTACTCAAGTTCTATTGTTACTCACGTTCTATTGTTACTCATGTTCTATTGTTACTCACATTCTATCGTTACTTACGTTCTATTGTTACTCACGTTCTATCGTTACTCACGTTCTATTGTTACTCACGTTCTATTGTTATTCACATTCTGTTTTTACTCAAGTTCTATTGTTACTCACGTTCTATTGTTACTCATGTTCTATTGTTACTCACGTTCTATCATTACTCACATTCTATCGTTACTTACGTTCTATTGTTACTCACGTTCTATTGTTATTCACATTATATTGTTACTCATGTTCTATTGTTACTCACGTTCTATTGTTATTCACATTATATTGTTACTCATGTTCTATAGTTACTCACGTTCTATCGTTACTCACATTCTATCGTTACTTAAGTTCTATTGTTACTCATGTTCTATTGTTACTCACGTTCTATTGTTACTCACGTTCTATCGTTACTCACATTCTATCGTTACTTACGTTCTATTGTTACTCACGTTCTATCGTTACTCACGTTCTATTGTTACTCACGTTCTATCGTTACTCACATTCTATCGTTACTTACGTTCTATTGTTACTCATGTTCTATTGTTACTCACGTTCTATCGTTACTCACATTCTATCGTTACTTACGTTCTATTGTTACTCATGTTCTATTGTTACTCACGTTCTATCATTACTCACATTCTATCGTTACTTACGTTCTATTGTTACTCACGTTCTATCGTTACTCACGTTCTATTGTTACTCACGTTCTATTGTTATTCACATTCTGTTGTTACTCAAGTTCTATTGTTACTCACGTTCTATTGTTACTCATGTTCTATTGTTACTCACGTTCTATCGTTACTCACATTCTATCGTTACTTACGTTCTATTGTTACTCACGTTCTATTGTTATTCACATTATATTGTTACTCATGTTCTATTGTTACTCACGTTATATTGTTATTCACATTATATTGTTACTCATGTTCTATTGTTACTCACGTTCTATCGTTACTCACATTCTATCGTTACTTACGTTCTATTGTTACTCATGTTCTATTGTTATTCACGTTCTATCGTTACTCACATTCTATCGTTACTTACGTTCTATTGTTACTCACGTTCTATTGTTATTCACATGCTATTGTTACTCATGTTCTATTGTTACTCACGTTCTATTGTTATTCACATGCTATTGTTACTCATGTTCTATTGTTATTCACGTTCTATCGTTACTCACATTCTATCGTTACTTACGTTCTATTGTTACTCACGTTCTATTGTTACTCACGTTCTATCGTTACTCACATTCTATCGTTACTTACGTTCTATTGTTACTCACGTTCTATCGTTACTCACGTTCTATCGTTACTCACGTTCTATTGTTATTCACATTCTGTTGTTACTCATGTTCTATTGTTACTCACGTTCTATCGTTACTCACGTTCTATCGTTACTCACGTTCTATTGTTACTCACGTTCTATCGTTACTCACGTTCTATTGTTATTCACATTCTGTTGTTACTCATGTTCTATTGTTACTCACGTTCTTTCGTTACTCATGTTCTATCGGTACTCACGTTCTATTGTTACTCATGTTCTATTGTTACTCACGTTCTATCGTTACTCACATTCTATCGTTACTTACGTTCTATTGTTACTCACGTTCTATTGTTATTCATATTATATTGTTACTCATGTTCTATTGTTACTCACGTTCTATTGTTATTCACATTATATTGTTACTCATGTTCTATTGTTACTCACGTTCTATCGTTACTCACATTCTATCGTTACTTACGTTCTATTGTTACTCACGTTCTATCGTTACTCACATTCTATCGTTACTTACGTTCTATTGTTACTCACGTTCTATTGTTATTCACATTCTGTTGTTACTCAAGTTCTGTTGTTACTCCTTGTTACTCATCAATGAAGACACTTTATTCCGGAGCTTCAAACACCTTCATGTGGAGGATCATCTTATCTTCAGAGATATTTTCATGTCATCTCTTGTAACGACATGACATGAAAACACATTGATCTCATATTGACTATTGTTATTACAACATGTTTATTTACAATTCTAGTGTATTTTCTGTTTATATTTTAACTCAGCATCATGACCTTTGACTCAGCATCATGACCTTGACTCAGCATCATGACCTTGACTCAGCATCATGACCTTGACTCAGCATCATGACCTTTGACTCAGCGTCATGACCTTGACTCAGCATCATGACCTTTGACTCAGCATCATGACCTTTGTCTCAGCGTCATGACCTTGACTCAGCGTCATGACCTTGACTCAGCATCATGACCTTGACTCAGCGTCATGACCTTGACTCAGCATCATGACCTTGACTCAGCATCATGACCTTTGACTCAGCGTCATGACCTTGACTCAGCATCATGACCTTGACTCAGCATCATGACCTTTGACTCAGCGTCATGACCTTGACTCAGCATCATGACCTTGACTCAGCATCATGACCTTTGACTCAGCGTCATGACCTTGACTCTGTATCTTCTAGGTCGAAGGAAACCTCCAGCAGTGAACGGCTCCGTCTGCACTGCTGCTGATGAGGATCTGGTTCTTGATGTGGACTCTGGTGATGTTGCCTCCATGAGTCCCAGCATGAGTCAGAGAACCCGTCATGTAGTCCCAGACCTTCAGCACCTTGTCTTCTCCACCTGAGGAGTGAAGGTTCACATCTTCTCAGTCAACCATCTATCATTTCAATGATGAATCTTTGACTCGTGTCGTGAAAGACTCGTCGTGGAAACAAACCTGTGGCGAAGAATCTTCCGTCTTCGCTGATGTGAAGGTCGTTGATCGCTGCTCCCTGAGACGCCGCCATCTCCCTGATGGCCGAGCCCGAGTGCACGTCCCAGAAGGTCACCTGAAGGTCACAGAAGGTCAAAGAAGGTCACCTGAAGGTCACAGTGTAATGACCACCAGGATTATTATATTATTATCATTAACAAAGATTGTTTTCAAGGTCACTCCTGTGAAATCATCTCAACGAACAAGATTTGAACATTTTGATATTTGATCACGTTCATGATTTATTGACACATGAAAGTCCAGAAGAGATTTGATTGGATCAGCCGCGTGTCAATCAAAGCAGCAGGTGTTGAAGATTAAAGAAGTGAAGTGAGACTCAGAGGAATCCATGAGAAACACATGAAAACACACGAGAAACACACGAAAGACACATGAAAAACACATGAAAAACACATGAAAAACACATGAAAAACACATGAAAAACACATGAAAAACACATGAAAAATACATTAAAAACAGACAAAAGACACATGAAAAACACATGAAAAACAGACAAAAGACACATGAAAAACACACGAAAGACACACGAAAGACACATGAAAAACACATGAAAAACACATGAAAAACAGACAAAAGACACATGAAAAACACACGAAAGACACATGAAAAACACATGAAAAACACATGAAAAACACATGAAAAATACATGAAAAACAGACAAAAGACACATGAAAAACACATGAAAAACACATGAAAAACACATGAAAAACAGACAAAAGACACATGAAAAACACATGAAAAACACATGAAAAACAGACGAAAGACACATGAAAAACACACGAGAAACACACGAAAGACACATGAAAAACACATGAAAAACACATGAAAAACACATGAAAAACACATGAAAAATACATGAAAAACAGACAAAAGACACATGAAAAACACATGAAAAACACATGAAAAATACATGAAAAACAGACAAAAGACACATGAAAAACACATGAAAAACAGACGAAAGACACATGAAAAACACATGAAAAACAGATGAAAGACACATGAAAAACACATGAAAAACAGACGAAAGACACATGAAAAACACATGAAAAATACATGAAAAACACATGAAAAACAGACGAAAGACACATGAAAAACAGACGAAAAACACATGAAAAACAGACGAAAGACACATGAAAAACACATGAAAAATACATGAAAAACACATGAAAAACACATGAAAAACAGATGAAAGACACATGAAAAACAGACGAAAGACACATGAAAAACAGACGAAAGACACATGAAAAACAGACGAAAGACACATGAAAAACAGACGAAAGACACATGAAAAACAGACGAAAGACACATGAAAAACACACGAAAAACAGACGAAAGACACATGAAAAACACATGAAAAATACATGAAAAACACATGAAAAATACATGAAAAACACATGAAAAACAGACGAAAGACACATGAAAAACACATGAAAAACAGACGAAAGACACATGAAAAACAGACGAAAGACACATGAAAAACAGATGAAAGACACATGAAAAACACATGAAAAACAGACGAAAGACACATGAAAAACAGACGAAAGACAGATGAAAGACACATGAAAAACACATGAAAAACAGACGAAAGACACATGAAAAACACATGAAAAACAGACGAAAGACACATGAAAAACACATGAAAAATACATGAAAAACACATGAAAAACAGACGAAAGACACATGAAAAACAGACGAAAGACACATGAAAAACAGACGAAAGACACATGAAAAACACATGAAAAACAGACGAAAGACACATGAAAAACAGACGAAAGACACATGAAAAACACATGAAAAACAGACGAAAGACACATGAAAAACACATGAAAAATACATGAAAAACACATGAAAAATACATGAAAAACACATGAAAAACAGACGAAAGACACATGAAAAACACATGAAAAACAGACGAAAGACACATGAAAAACAGACGAAAGACACATGAAAAACAGACGAAAGACACATGAAAAACACATGAAAAACAGACGAAAGACACATGAAAAACAGACGAAAGACACATGAAAAACAGACGAAAGACACATGAAAAACACATGAAAAACAGACGAAAGACACATGAAAAACAGACGAAAGACACATGAAAAACAGACGAAAGACACATGAAAAACAGACGAAAGACACATGAAAAACAGACGAAAGACACATGAAAAACAGACGAAAGACACATGAAAAACAGACGAAAGACACATGAAAAACAGACGAAAGACACATGAAAAACAGACGAAAGACACATGAAAAACAGACGAAAGACACATGAAAAACAGACGAAAGACACATGAAAAACAGACGAAAGACACATGAAAAACACATGAAAAACAGACGAAAGACACATGAAAAACAGACGAAAGACACATGAAAAACAGACGAAAGACACATGAAAAACACATGAAAAACAGACGAAAGACACATGAAAAACAGACGAAAGACACATGAAAAACAGACGAAAGACACATGAAAAACAGACGAAAGACACATGAAAAACAGACGAAAGACACATGAAAAACAGACGAAAGACACATGAAAAACAGACGAAAGACACATGAAAAACAGACGAAAGACACATGAAAAACAGACGAAAGACACATGAAAAACAGACGAAAGACACATGAAAAACAGACGAAAGACACATGAAAAACAGACGAAAGACACATGAAAAACAGACGAAAGACACATGAAAAACAGACGAAAGACACATGAAAAACAGACGAAAGACACATGAAAAACAGACGAAAGACACATGAAAAACAGACGAAAGACACATGCTGCAACAAGTCAAGGTCAAAGAAGCGACTCACCTTCCCGTCGGTGCCACTGGTCAGGATCTGAAACTCCTCAGGATGGTAACAAACCGTCAGGAACACTGAGTTTGCAGTGACCAGCTGGAGGCTCACGAAGCGTCTGGAGAAACATGGATGACTCAATATTTTGACTCTTACATGAGTCATGACTCGACACATTGATGATTCATGATCATGAAAGAAGTTCATCAAGTGAACACTCGTGTCAGATCTTTCTTCCTCATGTTCCTCATGTTCCTCATGTTCCTCATGTTCCTCATGTTTCTCATGTTTCTCATGTTCCTCATGTTCCTCATGTTTCTCATGTTTCTCATGTTTCTCATGTTCCTCATGTTCCTCATGTTCCTCATGTTCCTCATGTTTCTCATGTTCCTCATGTTCCTCATGTTTCTCATGTTCCTCATGTTCCTAATGTTTCTCATGTTTCTCATGTTCCTCATGTTCCTCATGTTCCTCATGTTTCTCATGTTTCTCATGTTCCTCATGTTCCTCATGTTTCTCATGTTTCTCATGTTCCTCATGTTCCTCATGTTCCTCATGTTTCTCATGTTTCTCATGTTCCTCATGTTCCTCATGTTCCTAATGTTTCTCATGTTCCTCATGTTCCTCATGTTCCTCATGTTTCTCATGTTCCTCATGTTCCTCATGTTTCTCATGTTCCTCATGTTCCTCATGTTCCTCATGTTCCTCATGTTTCTCATGTTCCTCATGTTCCTCATGTTCCTAATGTTTCTCATGTTCCTCATGTTGCTCATGTTCCTCATGTTCCTCATGTTCCTCAGCACACGTTGAACTCACACCAGGTCCCAGATGATGCAGGTCCGGTCCGAGCTGACGGACACACACTCTCTGTCGTCGCTCTTGACCTTGATGCCGTTGACAGAACCTCGATGTTCCTTCATGAGGTGCAGGAGTCGAGGTCTGGGCCGCGTCAGCTCCCACACACACACCTGCGAGAGGAGGTGGTTGAGAAGATCTGAGCTGGAGGAGCTTCACTGACCTTCTCCTCCTCCACTGACCTGACCCTCTCCTCCTCCGCTGACCAGCCTCCTGCTGTCTCTGCTGCCGGACACACATGTCACTCCCTCAGTGTGAGCGTCGTGGACCACGAACAACAGACGTCCAGTCTCTGGACCGAAGCCACGGATCTTACCATCGTTCCAGGCTGAAGAGAGAGAGCAGGTGATTTATAGAGAGCTCTTCCAGACCAGGGTCACAAAGAACTTAAACAATCAAAACAATACTCAATAAAGTATATATTTTAAAGATCAAGATAAAACTGAGAACAACACAGGAGTTCCAGAAAATCAAGGAAAGGTCTGAACAAATAAAAGTGTCTTAAGATGTTTCTTGAAGGAGTCAGTAGATCATCAAACACACATGTTTCTTGAAGGAGTCAGTAGATCATCAAACACACATGTTTCTTGAAGGAGTCAGTAGATCATCAAACACACATGTTTCTTGAAGGAGTCAGTAGATCATCAAACACACATGTTTCTTGAAGGAGTCAGTAGATCATCAAACACACATGTTTCTTGAAGGAGTCAGTAGATCATCAAACACAGATGTTTCTTGAAGGAGTCAGTAGATCATCAAACACAGATGTTTCTTGAAGGAGTCAGTAGATCATCAAACACAGATGTTTCTTAAAGGAGTCAGTAGATCATCAAACACAGATGTTTCTTGAAGGAGTCAGTAGATCATCAAACACACATGTTTCTTGAAGGAGTCAGTAGATCATCAAACACACATGTTTCTTGAAGGAGTCAGTAGATCATCAAACACAGATGTTTCTTGAAGGAGTCAGTAGATCATCAAACACAGATGTTTCTTGAAGGAGTCAGTAGATCATCAAACACACATGTTTCTTGAAGGAGTCAGTAGATCATCAAACACAGATGTTTCTTGAAGGAGTCAGTAGATCATCAAACACAGATGTTTCTTGAAGGAGTCAGTAGATCATCAAGAGCAAAGAGAGGAGAAGCTTAAGAGCAACAGTCTGGAAGGAGAAATGTGAGTTCTTCTACTAGAGCGGCTCAGAGTTCTGAATCAACTGCAGAAGAGACGATCCTTCTTGTTAAGACATGAAAACAAACTGTTACAATAGTCCAGACGAGAAGAAACAAACGCATGGATTATAAGATCCAGATCATGTTCCGACAACATTTTCCTAAGTTTAGAGATTTTTCTCAGTTGAAGGAAACAGTTTCTGGTCAGTTTTCTTCAGTGTTGAACAAGAGACATGTCTTTATCAAATACAACACCCAGGTTTCTCAGGCTCAGTTTGACAGACTGACATAAGTCACTCAAGTACTGACTCAACCCTGAACCTTATCATCAACAATCACCAGA
This sequence comes from Callionymus lyra, assembly GCF_982586985.1. Taxonomy (NCBI): domain Eukaryota; kingdom Metazoa; phylum Chordata; class Actinopteri; order Syngnathiformes; family Callionymidae; genus Callionymus; species Callionymus lyra. The sequence goes on from NW_028258706.1 coordinate 52,213, forward strand.
GTTTCAGTTTTGTCCACATTTAGCTTCAAAGTGTTTTCACTCATTGTTTGATTTCTAGCAACAATTGACTAAGTTCAGCCTCTGGAGCTCAGTTGGATCAACAGTAGAGCTGGATGTCATCAGCAAACATGTGGAAGAAACATCAGGAATGATTTGACCATAGGAATCAAGTACAAATAATAAAGGACCCAGAACAGAACCTTGAGGGACTCCACACAACAGATCTGCCGATTCAGACCTCATTTGATTGGCAGATACACTAAAACTGCCCAGAAAGGTAAGATGAGA